>NC_090197.1:14473112-14778470 GCF_033026475.1 Channa argus
ACTGATGAAGTGAGACATGATTACATTAGTCAACATCCCATATAGTGAAGTTTTACCATTAAACATTCCTCTTTCATATAGATAGATACTTTATTTACTTTATATATTTAATTTTTGTATATAAAACCAACATGTTCTTACCTAATGATCGAATGTTGATCTCAGCTGTAATCTTGGCCTCAGCCAACAGTTGTTCCTGGGTAAGGGGCCGATCACGATGAGCACCTCTTCTTCTCCGAGGGGCGTCCTGACGCTCTTGTAAGCGCAAATTTGTCTTTCGTGTATGTTCACTGGTGGACTGTCGCACAGACTTCCGAGCTAAACAACAATTAAGGCTTACATCTCAAAAAACAACCCACATAAAGCTGGAGAATTGCAATCAAAAACTTTCACATGAGAAATACAAACAGATTATCCAGATTATTTTGTAAGCTATTTTCTGTTGCCAATGTGATGTAATCGAAATTTGCTTGTGGAAGGTAACAGTCTTACTCTCGGCAAAATCTTGAAATTCTTGTGGAATCCTCCTTTTGAGCTCCACTTTAGTTTTCTCAATCTTCTTCTGTTCCTCAGAGGGTCTTTTAGGTTTGGGTTTTGCTACTTTAATAGGTTCCTTGGATTAAACAAAGACAAAAGCCATCACTTTCATGCATGTACAATTAACCTACAAATTTAAATGAAAATACTATAAATACCAAGTTAGAAATATTTGTGACCAAGGTGTGATTCTAATTCCAAAGAGTTTCCAAGAGAACAGCATTTGACCTCCAGTGGCTCCAGTGGAGCTGCACTATCACAAGTGCCACTGGATGCAGAGCAACCACAGTAAAAAGCCCTTTTAAGATGTTCATGTGTGCACCTGTTGAATTAAGTGCATAAGGTGACTCAGCCACCCTTCATTTTTTATGCACTCTATTGTTTTGTAAATTAAATTTGAAATAGATATGTATGGTCATTTTTGCCCATCAATCTGGCATCTAGCTACCAGCTAGTGGAGTGTAGACAGAAAATTGTAATTAAAGAAAAAAATGTTTCAATATTCAAAGACAAAAAGCACAAAAAACAGCAATTTAATGTGGAAATGTAATTTAAAAAACCCAGGTACAAATGTAGACAAATCTAATTAATTTCTTGAAGCAAATACTTGATTTATTGTCTGAGCATCTGTAACCACTTTTCCTACCTTATAAGCTTTAGTGACAACTCGACTTTTCCTTCGAGGTGCATCCTCCTCCTGGTCACTGTCTGGCTCATCTCCCTCATCTATGTCAAAGTCGCTGTCAACTTCATCCTCGGTGTCTGAATGTTCTCCATGATACTCATCATCTCCTGATTCCTAGAAGGAAACAAAACAGCATATTTAGCAATGTAGGGAATACAGTGTGATGAATAGACTTTCTGGTATGCAACCATTATGAGAATCCACCCTGGAATCAGTTTGGCAATATCAATTCCCTCCAAGGTTTTTTTTATACGAGTATATAAATAAGTATTTATCAAGAATTGGAAATAAATACAAGAGAAATTTAACCATTAAGTACATGGAGCAGTACTTTATGTAATGGACAGGTATGCTGAGTAAGGTACCATTATGCTTATACCATTATCAGCATATTTACATGTAAGCAATAATTAAGTTGATAAAATACTGTAGCCTCTCCTCTCTTTTGGGTCTGATGCAAAAATGACTAGCCCTTTTATCCACGTTTCACAGATATGTTAGCTGTAAAGCTGGACAGAGCCAGCAATACTTTGAAGTCACGGTTTCATATGACTTACTTTGGCATGGTAGCTTAGAAGGCCAGAGAACAGTATTTTGTGTTTTTGTGCATCCCATCCATGTTGCATCTTTTGGTAAATGCCCGAACTATGTCAAAAAAGCTCTAACACACATATCTGAACTCAGAGTGAATAGGTATTGTTCCACTCATTAAAACAAGTCATATAAAGAGACATTTTTCCACTGTGAATATGCAGTTCTTACACGTAACTATTAGATGTGGTATTGACTGCAGAGAAGCACACGCATTCAGATTTTCACATCCTATACCATAAAAGGCCAGAAAAACATCGCAATACATATTATTTGATAAAGCTGTAATGTTAACTATTGAAAATCTTTTAGGACATTGATTCCGCTCATTGGTTGAAACAGAAGCAGAACTATAGTGTGTTATACCTCTTAGTGTATTATACCGAGAGGAGTCTAATATTGTTCAATTAATCCCATTCATAGACGGTAAGCAGTCTATAGCTGATCTGTCTATACTAAGATTTTGTTATTTATAACGTTTGATCTGTCATTTTATGAATAAATTAAAACCACGTAGGAACTAAATGATGTTTCCGCCTCATATGATGTATTTTGAGCAAGCAAGCGATCACTTTCTGTGAACGTAAGGTTCATCAGGCTGCTAATGCTAACTTGTTAGCTTCGCCTGTGTTTATTATTCGAGTTACTCACATCGTTGAAACCACCGTAAGTGGTCTTGTAAAACTCGTCCTCTTCTTCAGCATCCAGTAAGTTTGACATGCGATTACCTGCAGTCTTTCTGGGTTCCCGGCCTACTGCGAGACTCATGGTTTTAAATTCTAAATAATGCTAAAACAATAACGTTTGGATATCTAACTAGCTAACGTTAGCTAGTAGATAGTGATGTCCGTACTGTTAAAGACAATTATTGACTACTACTTTCGCCGCGCTTACATAATTAGCGTTTTATGTTCGTAGTCATATTTACTTAAGCTATAAAAAACTCTCTTTAAGGTGCTAACAATGTTGCTAACTTGCAGCTAACTGGTCTTAGCTACTGACTTTGTTTAACACATATCCGGGGTAGTTAATGTACTTCCGGTACAAGGCTCGTTGAAAATAAAGCTTAATATTCACAGATACTAATTTAAATTAATGAAGCATAACATTTGTGTACTTCAGCCTATACTATATGATATGTATGTATAATATTGTATATGTTATGTATATATACATTGACTTTGACTTTAATCTTTTAAACCCTTATTTCATTCACATCAATGTCTTAACATCTGAATCGTTTGGCTGCCACGGTGTTTTATATAGTTCTCATGGAAACCAGTGTAGTTGTTGCCTAGCACTCTAATGTATGAGAACTAATGTATCGTCAAGGCAACAATATCTCAATTTAAAATGATCACTAGTTCAATAGACAACCAACAATATATTTTGGATTTTTATTATTATTATATTTTTAAAGGCTTGTTCTTTCTCTTTTTGTCTCACTCACAAGTTATTTATTTCCCAGCTTGTTTATTAATTTACTGTTATAATAACAGTTATTAAATAAATAAATAAAAAAAATCCATAGGCTACAAGCCCAAATAACACTGAAAGTCACATAGTACTAAAAAGTAAAAGGTCTTTTCTGTGTTATATTACTTTCTACTATCTTAGAAATCTGTACAAATAAAATTCCCTTTAAATATATATAACTTCTTACTGTATCTAGTATGTCTCATGTGAACTTTTCACCACCAAATATGAACACCAAAAACTACAAAGTGACATTTTTGAAAGCACATTTATTTTATCCTATGCCAGTTTTTAAAATTGACAGGTGCTCTATTAGAGAAAAATAATTACATTACACACATCTGATGAGTAAATTTCACAATGTCAGAATATTAGCAGAAAATATAAAATCTAATATGGTAGAATACAAATGACATGCTATAAGTACTAATAGGCTTATAGATGCAAGCTTAAAGTATATGAACCTTGAGTTGTGTAAACTGTTTTTTTTCTCAAGGTTAATAAACAAAACAAACATAATTAGTCTACAAGGCTGGAATAAAAACAGTTTCTTTGTACATTCTCTGACGTTTAATTTGTCTCTACATATAAATATCAACAGCAATATTTGCAGTAAATAGTTAACAATAATTAGCATTTTGCATGCACTATGCCAGTCATATTCTGCTCATGTTAGTTGTTTTCTTTCCAGCTTTTCTAGCAATATCTTCTTTTTGCCCAGATGCTCTGACACCAGCACATTTGTCTTTTTTACAACATAGGTGGCTGGTAAAATGTTCACTTTATATGAATTTAGTCATTGTCATCCTCTGCTGTATACGAGGTAACATGGTGATAAAATTAAATACTAATTGTAATTATGCATTCTGTAAATTGGATACTTTAAGTCAGGTAGTTCTACATTTCAGCAAGTAGTTTATTTATTATTAAGTTATTAAGTTGAAAACAGACTTTACTTACTGACTCATATTAATTTCATGGTAAATCTGCTTGTTTCCATATAATTTCCTTTGCCTACATTGCTTCTCGACATAGTACTTCGTGGTACATATGCGATTGTGGCTGTGTGCTTTATTTGCCCTTTGGTCTTACTCCAGAGAAACATAAAAATGAAACACACACTCACAGAGCTGAAAAATGACATCAACCCAATGGTTGCTGCTATCAGTAATGTCTTGACATCAAAAGGGAGTTTCTGATTCCCTTTCACACCTGGAGAGGCAGATGGAAAAGCAAACCAACCTTCTAGATGAAAGAGATTTGTGGTAGATGATGGAAAGACTCGGACATGAAGGCTTACAAGCATGCTGTCATTTCCTGCCGCATTAGATGCCACACAGAGATAAGTACCACTGTCTTCAGGCTGAGCATAGCGAACCTCCAGTGAGCCATTAGAGAGAGCCCGTATTCTACCAGTTGGAGACAAAGGTCTTTGCTGTGGGTTTAGCCAGCTGACAGATGGCAGAGGGTCACCTTCGGCATTGCAATAAAACACCACCGTGTGTCCCTGATCTACTTTCACTACTTGAGGTTTGTGGTTCAGAATTTGAGGGGGGCGACAGGTGAGCAGGCCTGCTAGTTCAGACTGAGAAAAGTCTAGAAAATTCCAGCCCTGCAGCTGAACTGAGGTAGTGCAAGTAGGCGATTCTCCACCAAAGTCCAGGTATTGGCGTCTTCGTATCACCCACAGCAATCGACAGTCACATGCCAGTGGATTGTTATCAAGTCCCAGAGTTTTCAGGGTGTCCACTGAATGAAACACATCTACCTCCAGTGTGTTGAGAAGGTTTCGAGATACATTCAGCAATTTAAAATGTGTTAAACCTGTGAATGCTCTAATTTCGATGCCTAGCAATGATCCCCCAATTAAATGAAGCTCTTCAAGCCGGAACAAGTCCCGAAGCATGTTTCCCTGTATGTAAGTTATTGGATTAAAAGAAAGGTCAAGGTGAATAAGGTATACAAGATGATGCAAAGGGATGTATGGGACAGCAGTGAGGTTGCAGCGTCTAATCGTGAGGGATGTAAGATTTAGGCCAAAGAGGCTGTTTTCTGACAGTGTCTCCAGCCTGGGGCAATAAGAAATGACAAGTTCCTTAAGGTGCACTAGATGGTGGAAGGAGTAGTTTGGCAGTGCGGTGAGGGTCAGTCGGCGAAAATGAAGTTTTCTCAACACACTCAGCTGTGTGAGTGCTTCTGTTGGCACAGCAGTGAGGTTGCAGCCATCAAGGTGAAGTTCCTTTACACTGGATAGTCCACTGAACGCTTGATGGGAGATGAAGACTAAATCATTATCTTCTGCTTTAATGGACTGCAGGGCGGGCAATTCATAAAAATTAAAATCTAAGAATACAAGGATCTCATTAGCGCTTATGTCTAGTAACTGCAAGTGTGTCAAGCCAGTAAATACTCCGGCAGGAATAATCTTTAGGTGATTGCGGGCAAGACGCAGAATTAGCAGATTTTGCAAACCAAGAAAAGCGTCCATTTCAATTGCTGTCAGAAGGTTGTCACTCAAATCTAGGTCTAAAAGTTGTGTTAAAGTCTGGAACTGCTGATGAGCCAGAGTCTTAATGTTATTGTGTGTTAAGTTCATTCGTTTAGCGTCTTGTGGGAGATCACCGGGCACTTTGCTAAGTTGGCCATCAGAGCAGTTCACCTCTAGCAGTACAGTATTACAGTGACAGGACTGTGGACACGGCCGGCGTGTTTCAGATGGTAGTGCCAGCCCTGCTGCTAAGAGGTAGAGAGCTCCCCAGCACAGCCAGTGGTGGATGGCAGTCCCCTCAAACATCTGCGCGCCTGCCTGCATGTATGGAAAGAGAGAGAGCGAGAGACAGCGAAACATTAACTAGAAAATCATCACCCTAGGAAAAAAGGGGTAAAGATGGCATCCACAGTTAAGATCTGGTTTACTACTATAACTGAACTGTAAAGAACTTTATTGTTTTTTACATTTTTTTCTTACCACTTACAAAACAGGAAGTGCCTTTTCATAACCAGACAGCTACTGATGGAGGGTCCCTTCCTTGTAGACTTACAAACACTAATGAAAAAATAAGACAGGAAGCAAAGCAAGTTGTCAGATGGTGATGCTGACGCTCATCCTTATCAGACTATGAATGTCAATGATTTCAGTTTATATTTATGTTGTTTACAGTGCTGCAGTAATACAGGATGATAAGCTACAGAGGTAACAGTGTCATCCATCCTGGAACAGCGAAGTCTCAGATGAGCCAGATCAGTGAACATCTTTAAAAAGCAACGAAGAACCCACCTGTCTTTTTGGCTTTCTCTTGGTTTCATATCTTTCATGTTATGAATAAACAAAAATGTTCATGTTTCTATTTTGCATACATATTTAAAGTGGATCTTAAATTATTTTGTGGAATATGTTCATGTATATATATTTTTTGCACAAAGTAATGCTAAATGCAGATGACGTGATCTGAAGTAGGAGCAAAACAGAGTACAAGTGAAAAAATGAAGGAGAAGGTGGTGAAATGGTGCAGTAACCAGAGACAAAGGTAGATGGGTCAACTGTGCAAAGGAGGACTGGGGTAGGGAAGTGAAGAAGAGAGTGCAGGTAGGATGAAGATCCAGAAGAACTCACATGAATAAGAGTAAAATAGGGTTCTGTTATCATTTGGTCGATACTAAAGCAGCAGTATCAGCAAGAGTTAGAAATCAAAGGGTCCAGTAGTGTGTTGGGGACTATTACCACTACGACCATTTGCTCTGTCGTCAGACAATCTCGTTTTAAAAGTCAGTAAATCCACCACTAGGGAGCAGCAAAAGCATAAATTAATTTGTGCATTAGTTTGGAAAAATGTCATGATGTCCACTGTGTACTGTGGCGTGTGATTGCCAAAATAATTCATTCATCTGTTCAAGTTCACGTGTGGGATGATGTCTAATGAACATGTAAACAATGTGGAAACATGGCTAATGTGGAAACATGAATGTCAAGTCGCATAACAAACTGTAAGTCTGTAATAATGACTAGCAGATCAGGTAATCAAAAAAAAACAAAAAACAAAAATGTGTGACTTGCTGAAATGTGCCTTTTTATCTGCCAAGAGAGCAAAAAAATATATAACACCTTGAAGTGTGATGCCACCCTCAGCTTTCCCTGATGTGTGGAAGGATGCAGCACTGCAGTGCATGTGAGAGGAAGACAACGCTCGGACAGATTTCTGATGCAATCGTGAGATTCTTCTGGAAGGGGAATTGTGATTGTAAATGTACACTATAAAAGTACTCATAAGAATGAAAAGAAAAAAATGTATGATATGATTATTCTTAAAACTAACTGATTAATTTTAATCAAACTTTTCTACATTAAGTGCCCGTGTTTGTAAGAGTTTTTTAATGATTTTCCACTAAAGTCTCCTCACATTGAACCCGGACACACAAAAAAACTGGGTCTAATATTAAAGATTTGTGCAAACAAACCAGAGAGAAGCTGTTACTGTGTCTAAATTCCTGTTTTTCGGATGGCAATTTTATCTTGACACCAATATTTGTATGGATCACTTGGGCTCAGAGTTTGGCTGGTGGTAATGATAGCAGCTCCCTGGAGCAGTGAATGATGGAGTCTGACTCACTGTGAACTCTTCTGGGAGCCCATGCGAGACAGTGAAAATAGTGTACAAAGGTGAAATCGCAGTCATTTAATGCAGTTTTACAGCTTGAAGAGCTCAAACGCAAAGGATGGTTATATGAAAGACACATAATTACAGTCATTTGTAAGGACAGGAATGCAAAATCAAGTAATATAACTTACCATCTCTTCAGTCTGGATAACTTGTCATTGCGATAGCTCCATTTTTACAATTTAGTAGTAAAAAAACAAGTGTAGTTTTTCTCTAAAAGTGTCTCTAGAAAAATGATATGTAGCGAACAGAATTCAAAGTGCACAGTACTTTTAGCTTGTCAGCTTCAACTCAAATCCCTCTGTTGCTCAAAAATACAGCCAGATAAAACCTGCAGTGTGAGAGAAATACACCTCTCATAACCAGAAATTTTGCATCCTCCCATTCTGAAATATTCAATTCAGATCCCCTGTTGCTTCACTGTCTTCATGGCAACGACAACACATTGGTTCTGGATGCGCTTGTTCTCGGTGCATGCTGGGGGATTATATGCACTAGCTCCTGGACGACATCCAGATCACTGCACTGGATGACAGTCGGCAGGCACAGGTCAGCCAAAGCAGAGATTTCAGGAGCGACACCAGATGGAAATGAAAGGAATATCTTTTCAGCTCCGTGCCCGTCAGAGTGATTTGAAACTTAGTATTATTATAATATGCTTACTATATTATACTTGGTTTTTATACATAAATTCATGACCTGCAGTGAATAAACAGCAGTTCTATAAAAAACAAAAAACTATAGATAAAACCTGTCAGATGCAGTGCTGCATTTTTAAAATGAATATTGTGCTAAAGGGAATCACAATAACTTTCTGATTACAAGTCCTTATATTTTGTTAATTCTTTCTAGTTTAAATTTACCAACAATGATGTGTAAAATGTGCCGAATGATGTGTAAAATGTGCCGAAGTGCAGATAACATTTGTTCGGCTTATAAGTTACTTCTGATGGGTCAGGTGAGCACCTTGCATGGCAGAAATTCCTCATTGGTGTGTGTGTGTGTGTCTGTGTGTGGGTGTGTGTATGTGTGTGTGTGTCTGTGTGTGGGTGTGTGTATGTGTGTGTGTGTGTTTGAAAGGGTGAATGAGAAGCAACATTGTAAAGTGCTTTGGATGAAAGTACACAGCCCATTTACCATTTCTGGCTGTCAGTCAAGATAATAACAATAACAACTACATAGACTCATTTTAAAAAGGCAGTTCAGTAGGCATCAGTCTTTTCCACATTTTTCTGTAAGTGTGACACAAGAACTAAAATGTGCTATGGTGAGTTTAAAGTTAATCATCACTAGAACAGGGAGTCGGTCTCATAAAGTAAAGGGTGTGAATTCATTTGTCCTTTTTAACACTTGTTTTGTTCTAGATGTACACTGCACCCACACGGCTCATCTTGTTATTTATATTTTTCAAACAGTTGCTTCTTTAATTAGTAAATGCTCACTTCAAATGCAATGAAAGTAAAAAAATCAAAATCAAATGAATAGGTGAATAAAACTGATTGTGTATTTGCTCAGCTGTAGAAATATGAAAGCTGCATGATCATAGTAGAGGGAGAGCCTTTGCTAAGTCAGCAAGTTGCCATCTGGTACCTCAGGGAACCTGCATTCGTCAGCAAATTTCCATCCAACCCCGGATTCAGGAAAAGGAAAGATCAGAGATCAACGCCAATTATAGCTTTGGCCAAATCAAAGTTCCACATTGCATAAGAGCTTCCTGTCCTTCTATAATCATATTGTTTCATCATTGTTGTTTCCTGTGACTTCTGCTGGAAATCCCCCCTTTTTTTCAAAGAATACCCATTTGTTTGCCTTTGTTAAATAATTTTCAAAAGGGATAGGACAATATTCCCTTTGCCAAAATGAACACTGAAATAACGTAATGGTGTACAGCCTAACATTAGCTTATTAGCTAATAATGTGTAATTCTTTGAGCTTTACACATTATATCTCGCTTGGTTGTTCCATGTAAAAACTGCACTTCCTATGTCCCAGGCCATCTCTTTACCCCTGTTTCCAGACCTTTTACTGAGCTAAGCTAACTGACCACTGTATGTGTCTTTGTATTTGGTGTAGGGTCGTTTCTGTGGGCGTGTAATCTGTGCATTCTTAAATGATAATCTCAGAATTTTGATCAGATTAGATTTTTATTTTTTATTTTTTACCCGTGAGTTCAGGGTTGCCACAGTGGATCTTTGTCCGCATGTTTATTTGGCAGTGTTTTTACGCAGGATGCCCTTCCTGAGGCAACCCTCCCCAATTTCTACCAGACTTGGACCGGCACTCCACAGCCGGGGATGGGAGTTCAGTCTCTTACCCAGGGACACTTCGACATATAGCCATCGAACCACTGACCCTGTGGTCCGTGGACGAGTGCCTTGCCAACTGAGCTACAGCCGCCCCCTGATCAGATCCTATGACCTATCCCAAGTTTTTCTGGAATTTCAAAAGATCTGTAGGGTAACACATCAACATTTTTTTGTACGTACTGTAGCCAGTAGATAGGATGATGCACATTTCTGTGATCCCTCTGTTATTTTGAACCAACCCACCTGTTTTTTAGAGGTAATCTATCTTCTACAGTTACATTTGTACGACTTTGTTCTACTCATAAACCGAATGTGCATGAAAAAATGTTACAGGAAATCACAGAAGGGCAGGGACAGAGACGACTAGGCGAAATACAGTAAACGAGTTTCAAGTCTTATGTTAATTACATATTACAGCTTTAAAAGTAAGCATTAATAGGTAAGTTGATAAAAAAAAATACTTTCTGATATTAATAAATTGTATTTTATATTGTCGTTATGTTATTGTTGGTTTGTTGTTTGGTTACATACTAATTTTCACATACTGTTAAAATGGTAAATACAAATCTCTGAGGTGGAGCCTCACACAAAGGGTTAATTCAACATGGGGATGTTCACAATGTAGCATTGTGAGGTAGTCAGGTGAAAACAGGAGCTGAAACCCTCCATCTGAACAGCCGATTCTATCAGCTTCAGTCCCCATTTATAAATCAGTAGGTCTGAACGTTAGGTGCCTCGATGGTGTGAATTTCTTTTCAACAGAGGGTTCAAACCACTTGCTGCTCTCATAACATGCTCTGTCTGACAGTGCTATTAATTAGCAGCAAACATTAGCAGTAGCACTTTTGCCAAATAACCAGTTTAGCTCATATGTTGCTTTTTCAGTTTAACCAAGTGCAATGACAAATATGTGTCAGTGTGTTGCTGAAGTGATTAATTAATTAGAAAATAGTGATGGATGGTTCGAACTATTTATTAGCTACCAATTTATCACAGAGTTAGTATTACAAATCAAATGGTCAAGTTTTGCATTTACATTTTTCATGTGCATTTCTCCCCACATGCTGTTTTTAATATACTATGACTGTATCATAGAATGTTTGTGACTTCAACCTCTCATGCTGGAAGGATATGTTGGGTGGTGCAGCTCTTTGTAAAATAAGCTGGAGATCAGATACACTGAGGTGAGAAAGTAAAATAAGTGTGTTTTAGAAAACTTTTTCTCTTTCTTCCTATTTGTAATAATGCATTTAAGTTGTTGGAATGGGTTTTCTGTCTAGAGATCAAGTCTCAAAGTTTAGTGTGTGGATGTATAAGAGGGGAGAAAAGATTTGCTGATAAGTAAAGTCAGAGATTACGGTATGGTAAGGTCCCCGTGTGGTGTGTTCTCCCTGTCTGGGATGTACCCTACCTCTCATTCCGGTGACCTGTGAGAGCCTCTAGACCACTATGACCCTGAATAGGTTAAGTGGTTACAGAAAGAGGATGAATGGAGAACAGAAATTTTGTAAAAGTCTACAATTACTACAGTAAATACAGGTCTATGGCACAGACAAATACCACTGACTGAGAAACGGCTAAACATGAGTAAAGAAGTAATACATTTCCAGATTGGATGTTGATACCAAGACAATCTATATTAAAATATTATGTTAAAATGACTCCAGGCTCAATATATTTTATGATTTTAAACAAATTGTCTTAACTTGTTTCTGTGAATATCTATATATGTCAATATATGGCTAATTATGATGTGTATTTTTAAATATGATTTTAATCTGTTTAAAGGTACTGTACTCCCTGATATATACACATATATTTCATGTTGACATATCCTGACAACATTAAACAATTATATAAAACAATACATTTCCTTTCCTTCCCAGATATGACCCAAGGCCAGAAGAAATTTGTTATATTAACACATTCCATTAAATGACCTAATTAATGTGTTAGAAAAAGAACTATACCGCTGATAACATCTAATAGATGTTGTGATTGTAAGCCTCTAAAAAAACAGTCAAGTGATGGTTTATATGTGTGTATTTTTATACTCATATTCTTATCACTTACTCAATAGGTTCAAGTAGACAGAAGTAATAAATTATCTATAGACCTTTTATGAGATTTAGTGCTAGCAAGAATGGGATAGACCTAAGTTCATACCGACTTTGACGTTTGAGCACCAAAATGTAATCTGTTCATCTTTGAGTCCTGGTAGATGTTTGTGCCAGATTTGAAAAAATTCAATTAAGGCATTTTTGTGACCTCTGACCACCAAACCCTAAGAAGCTGATCCTTGATTCCAAGTGGATGTTTGTGTTCATGAAATATGGCGTTCACAAAAATGGATTCAAGCTTCAAAGTTTAAGATTCAAAATTCTTTACTGTCATTTCACACATGGTATTTATAAAATACACAGGCTCAAATGAAATGTTTTTTCTCATCAGCTTCTGACAGTGCACAAAATAAAAAACTAATATTAAAAACCAAAAAAAACTAGTAGCAATTTATAGGAGATCATTAAAGATGGCCTTGACCTTTGACCCTTAGTTCTGTTGGACATTTTTGCAAAATATTAAGAAATTCTTTTGAGGCATTACTCTAATATTGTCTTCAAAAATGGGATGGGTTGAAGATGTGAGGTCACAGTAACTGATATTTGACCTTTGACCCTAGGAAATATAATCAGTTTATCCTTGTCCCTGTTGGAGTTTTCCTTCTAGTTATTTTTGTGATATTGTTAAGAATGGACCAACATGGGGTCAGATTTATCTTGATCCTTTTGAAGAAATTCCCTGAAGGCAAACATACTGCCTCCAGCTACATTTTTATGTAGAGGCATAAAAATAGTTATGACAAGCTACAATTTGTGAAGACCCTCTACAGTTCTTAATAAAATGTATCAAAATATAATGGTCACAATTTTATGCACCACTCATTTGTTTTTATCATATCAAAAATACATAAGTTAATTTAACCTGAGAATGTTTTATTGTTTAGCCATGTAAACTCATGTTTTTGTATAACTCTCATCCAATTACTCATCAAAAATAGCTTCTTCCGTCTGAGGAAAGTGTCCTTTAGAGTTGCCCCTTGTTTCCCACCAGACATCACCAGATTGGACATATTCAGTATAAAAGAATTTGCTGTCAAACGTCATGTACTGTACCAGTGCCAGTGGAGTTTATTTTTGGTCAGAAATGTGTGTGAGACCCCTAGTGGATACAAAATGTGTCACACATGTTTAAATACCAAACATGAGTCCTCATTTACTGTACTGTGCCTAACTGACTCCTGCTCTGTGCAGTCATATGATTCATGTCATAATCTAAAGTGCATACTTGCAGGGTGCATTTAAACCTGCATCCTGTACACATAATTCAAACTCAACTGTAGAGCAGTGTGATTCATGTCACCCAGTCTGGGCCAATCTGGACAATTAGGAGTGTTCCATTAAACTGAATAAACTGAACTACAGTAAAACAGATCCATCTTGTAACTGAAAAATATTTTTCTCTTTGACATAGATTTGTTTGCTTGGTTTGAAAGTTCCTTTAAATAAAAGCATCTGCCAAAATGACTAAATGTTAATGCAAATATTGGAAATATTTCTAAAGTATAGCATTTTTCTGATTCTAGTCGTAGTAGAAACAGCAACTACAGGTCTAATCTAGAACAACACATTTTAACTCTCAGATCTGCTGTTAGAAAATTTTAATAATTATGCATGATGTTATAACTTATTAAATGTAGAAACTTATTGAAATTCATGTGAAATTGCTGCTTTGAACAAAATTAGTGTAAAGTATGCGCAATAATGCAAAGCAGCAACAGTACAAATGCACGATAGAAAAGAATTTGTTTTGCTACATATAGGATTGGTTTTTTTGGTTTTTATAGTGTGGTCTCCTTATTCTGGCTGTTGGATTATTGCTCAATCTGTAAGCAATAGGGAGTGAGACCATGTAAACATATGGACAGTTTTATTGTTTTATTTTGAACAAGAACCTTAGCAGTCCAGCCTGTATGTATGTGACGTGTTGACACTCTGCAGGAAACTGGCAACAATGTTTGAGACACACTTGAGCATTTGGCAGTTTGGCAGAGATCCCAAAGTGTGTTAGAGCTGCATAGGAGATAACTGGAGCACAATGTCTCAAAAGTAAATATATGGAGACAGTGACAAGCACTAGATGCTGTGAAGGATTTTACAGGCAAAATGGGCAGAAGTGAAATCCATGACAATGTTTGGCATCACAATAAGAAAGTGAACGGGAAATTTGTGGGCTATTTAATGATATTGCACTCGAAGGCAGAAGATAAAAAGTTAGCGTCACTGACGCTAAGGGAAAGAATGTGCAAAGTAACATTTTATTACGGATGTGATCAAAATATTTATTTTGCATACCATTTTAGAACCATTTTATGTCTTTACTAGACCTTTCAGACAGTTAAGGAAGTAAACGAGAAGGCTGAAGCAGCCTAAAGCTGGAGGAGCACAGTTCTAAGACTGTGAGCATCTTATTGACACCTCAGGGTGTGGACTGAAGGTTTGGTCAGTCCTGTCCATAGCAAAGTAAGATAAGCTCTTCAAAAAGGGAATAAAAGGGCTTGTGTGGCCCTTTTGAGCCTTGAGGTCTTGAAGGGGCCAGATAAAGGGTGTCCTTGTTGCCCTGAATCCACTGAGCCTGTTGGACTGCAGCAGCATTGATAGAAACCACACATAAACATAGATCAGGCCTTGTGATTCAAGAGCTTTGCAGACATTTTCTATTTCATTCGTCAAAACCCAGTATCTGACAGCCATCTTTGTATTTTGAACTAGAATGAGCTGAGTATGAGTATAGGATGAATATGAGTCCCCTGTCTTTGCCTGAATGTCTGCAAATGAAATGTTGTTTCGGGTCAGCTTAGGTTTGGCTAGAGGTGCCAATTCTGATGTTGCAATGCACACTGTAAAATTACCTAGTAGTGGTACAATTACTCCACTAAAATGCTGATTTCTCTGGGTATATATCTGCCAGAGTCCTGTCTGTAATGCTCAAGCTCAGCTGGTAAAGGCAGTCGTCCATGGACCACAGGGTGAGTGGTTTGATGTCTGCTCCGGGCTACATGTCGAAGGGCAAGACACTGAACCACCAAGTTGCTCCCGGTGGGTCAGGTAAGCACCTTGTATCGCAGCCACTGTCGTGTGTGTGAATGGGAATCAACATTGTAAAGCGCTTTGGATAAAAGCGCTATACAGGCGACTATTTACCATTTTTGTCAAGTCTAGTCCATATTTGTTTTACATGAGCCTCATAAATAATAAGAACCATTCTACAGAAATCTAAAATCATTGACTAAAGTTCATGTACCATTCAATTACAGGACAGGATGGCCTTAAAAAATATAATTCTGGGAATTTTGTGCAGACATCATCCACCCGTAATTAAATTTCTTCAGTAGAAATCATCTGCAGACAGCAAAAATATTTGGACCAATTTTAAAATGCCTGTGGCCCATAAGATAAAATGTCGATGTTACCCATGGATGGCCCATTCTGTATAATGATTAGGGCATTATACCTTTGCTTAATTTCTGTATATTTTATGCTTTCATTTTTATGTTTCAAATAAATTGCCATTGTATTACTTATTGCTTTATGTAAGTAAAAAAAGGATTTTGTCCACACCTAACTTGAGAGTGCATGAAAAGCAGTTAACAAAAAAACCTTTTATGAAGAGCTTAAAGTGATGGACAAATGAATTCTCCATCTTCTGCCATTCCACATGTTAGCCCAAATCCAAATTAATTTCAATTTTAGGTTCACTGGTGGCAATAATAGGGTATTTGAGCTTGTTTGAGCTGTGCCGGTGCTTTAGCACTTCAGAAAAAAGGTTGGGGATGATGGTAGTAAACTGCAGGATAAATCTGACAATGGCACTGCTGAAGGGCACTGTGTGCTCGACAGTTGGACAACTTGCGCTACAAGTTATGCTCTATACATCTACACAAGAAAATATTCTATTCTGTTAAAGTTTCCAAATAGGACAAAGCTGTTCCCCAGCTGAGTAAGGAATCAGTGTGTAAGATACCTCTACAAAATGCAACCTGCTACTAACATTTCCATTTAAAACACAAATACAAAACAGGAATCAAAGATAAATTGATCTTGTGATTTGTAATGCAAAACACAACATTGTTTTTTTTCTTTCAGCAGGTTTTATTTCCATTATGATTTATATCATTTTCTTCAATGGCCTGGATAAATGGCACAGAAGTGCAAAACCCAGCATAATGAACAACTCTCACATAAAATAGATACAGCACCTTTTCAGCATCACTAAAATATTCTCAATATCCAGAAGAAATAAATATTGAATTTTCAGTCTTCATTTACAAAACACAAAGACAACACATACTAGATTTTCGAGTCATATTGAACTTTTTTTTTGAATAGTTTTCCTTGATCCACAGATTCCATACTGGCACATACAAACATCTACAGTTTCTACACAGAGTACATTGATTTTTGAATTGAACTCACATTTAAAGTAGAACTTTAATCATTCAATAAAGAAATCGGAGTCAAACTAAAGAAAATGCAAACCAAAACTCAATCAGCCCATTGTGAAACTGATCCATGTGCTCTTTAGTGTCGAGAAAACAACAAATCAGTCGATTATAAGTCCTCCATCTCCTTTTCAGACCACCCTCATTATGGGAAGCCTTTAGGCTGGTGTTCACTTTATTTTGACACCTAATATAAATTCTATTGTTACGGTCAAATGCAAGCCAGTGTCTCTTTTGATAGTACATATAAATATATTTAGAATGAAAATTCTACATATAGTAACATTAAATAGTAATCTTTTACATTTTGGACAGGAGCTTCAGTTTGACAGACGGCGCTCTTTTGATGAGTTGATAAACTATGGTCTCTTCAGTTTAACACTGACGTCCTTCTTTTTCAAAATGAGAGAAAGCCTCCACTTTATTGCTCACACTTTCCCTCTTAAAAATGACTCACATGGACAAACGAGTCTGTTTGCATCACTTGTGCACATTTCCAGCTCCCTACACTTAATGTCATTGCGCTTCTCCAGCCATAACTATCTTGTCTATGTGTATCAAGATGAATTGCACAATTACAAGCTTCCTCTTTAAAAATTTAGATGTATATATATGTTTTTCATATATGTGTGTGTGTGTGTATGTGTGTGTGTCTGCAATTTAAAAAATGTCCTTGGTCCAAGGTAAACAAGGAGCACAGTCACCACTAACTTACTTTCTGACACATACCTAAGTTTCACCACTTTTAACCCCACTTTGATTTAGGAACAATCACTGAAAGCAACAACTCTATGTCATCATACAACAATGAAAACACTAGTTCTTGCTTTTGACAGAAACAGCTGGCATACAGGACGACCAAGAATTCAGACAATACGATACAAACATGCGTCACAATCAGTTGAATACAGAAGGATAACAGGGCGTAGTCGTCTTAGTTTAAGATGTGACCATTTTCCATATTTCTAAACGAAGGAACAGACCATGCGTTATCGCTGACACCGGTTTTCATTGATGGTATTTGTTTTTAAAACTGAACTGTATCAACAAAAGAGCACCCAAGTCTATTATGAAGAACAACATAATAAATTCTACACTGCATATATTGCATTAGGGTTTTTTTTAGTCTGTTTGTTTTCCCTAGAGTGAATATATTTTCTTGGTCCCCAAGTGAGCTGAATTCATCACATGGATGAAAACATGCAACAGGAAAAAGTAGAAAAATATGTGACAGATGATTTGCAGTCTGCTGAACACACACACACACAAAATGCAGTGTACTTCTTTATGTCAAATAACATGCTGCCCTGCCTCACTGATTGTCAGCTGATATTTTGATGTACACCTTCACCAAATAATATTAGAGTAGTGATATGTTTCATTGATAGTCAGTTAGTGACTGAGTCCAATGTAGATTACAATAAGAACAGGTAATTTAGAATCATACAGGTTAGGTGCTTTTTGATTTGTAAAAGATTTAAAGGATATCGTTTAGATTTTGAAATCTCTGCTGTTTCTGGGTCTGAAGCCAGAAGAGAAAAAAAAAAAAACGATCAAAAAACATTGAAAGGTTAAATGACCAATTTAAGGTTTGTAGGATGGAGGTGAAGTTTAACCAGAAATATCCTCCATGTATTCTAATTTCCTGCAGTTGTGCTAAACTAAAAATTGTGCCGTAAATGTAGTGTGAACTCTCCACCTCGCCTGTGCTACTACACGAGTTACATTAGATTTTCTGAAAAACGTGGCTGCCTTGATTTACATGAAATGATGGAGTTTCTCATGTGTAGACATGCAGTCAATCACACACATACACACACACACACACACACACACACACACACACAGATATAAATACACTCACGAGACTAATTTAGGCAAATATTACACTTCTGTATCTGCTCTCACATTTACACCAAATCCATCCCACAGACGTTCCTGTGTCGCAGGCAACAACATATGGTCAACAACAGGGAGGGAAAAGCATTAGTTTAACACGGAACACTGAGGACCTGCTTCCCATTTACAACAGAGAATCCTCTGAAATGCATCTTCACTTGTCTGTGTTTTGAGGCTCTACATAAAGGAACAGACTAGATTTATGCCAGGATAAAATTAATTGCATTAATGTTTCTGAGTGAATCTCGCCTCACTTAAATGTTTGATATAATTTGACAGAAAGTAACAGCGCTTAGCAGGTCTGGGTTCAGCAGTCAGCAGTGGTCAAGGATCACAGGTGCTTTTAGAAAAATATCATCGAACAAAAATGCATTTACTTTGTTTTGTCAAAAGAAAACTTTTCATCAAACACAACTATGCGTCTGAATAACAAGGACTGAACTGAATGGTACAAGTGTCATCACAGCAAATTCAAAAGCAGCTCGGAAAGTCAGTCACTGAGGACGAGGACAGACAGCAAGAAAAGTAAAAACACCGCAACCATATTTGAAAAATGACCACACACCGGCTAAATCTTTCCCACGTTCCCTCAGAAATGGCTTTTTTCAGTCTCATATCTTCATTTGACCACTCTGTCTTTTCACTGTAGATCTGCGGGCATTTTATCCTAACTGCACACCACTCTCTAAGTATTGTGCTTCTTTATAAGATCAAATTTTTTCCCACCCTGAAGTAAAGTGTTTGGGTATGAAGTTGTGCATGTAGTCACAGGCATTTGTTTCTACATCAATGTCCCTATAATAGCTGTGTGTCTGTATAGACTTTGAATGATGCAATCCATATTTCAAAGGATTCTTGGCTTACAATGGGGATGGCTGTCTGCTCTGTTGGTGTGTGATGTGCAGCACTGAAGCTCTCTGGGGGTTTGGGCTCTGGTTGTCAAACACACACTCCAGCTGTGCTCTGCTGCCCACTGCAGGTCATCTGACTTACTGCAACACTTGGCCTCGTGTTTCAGGCAACTTTGTTGCAAGGAAACTGCCTGCAGCAAGTGCACCAGCAGCAAATAAGATGGGTACAGCCTTAGTGATGCCGACAAATGATTGGAAGATGCTGATGCCCAGGACGGCCGCCAGCTTACACAGAGCATTCAGGAAGCCGAACGCTGTGGTCCTGAGCACAGGAAGAGAGGGAGGAAAACACACTGAATAACTATTTGATCTGTCTCCAGTGCTAGGCGGGTGTGTTTAAAGCAACTACAGTCATTTCTAAAAAGTAAAATGTGAAATGCAAATGAAAAATATTTTTGTTTCTTTAAAATAATAGTTATTTGTACACTTAATCATATAAATAGTTCAGATTATTTGTGTCTTTTACATAGAATAATATAAGACATAACAAATAAGAAGATTGAAAAAAAGATTCCTTGAAAAAACTACATTTAGGCTTTTATGATAATCTAACAGGAAGAAGTCACTTAGATGAATACTTAAATGGTATCATCAGCAATTAATCATATACACTAAGTGTTGTGATTTACTAACCAAATTAAGTTGCAATGAACATGACAGAGAAAATGACAGAACATTGATTCACTCGGCACCAAAGTGACACATTGCTTTTATTAGTATAAAGGATAAATGTCTTTGACCACGATTCTAAGAATTAAAAATTGTGTAACAAAGTCAAATAGAGGTCAAAAAACAACAAATCCAAATCATAAAAATGCTAAAACCATACACATAAAAACAAAGAAACAAACATATAACCTAGTTTCCAAAACCAACAGAAAAGAGAAAACAACAAACATAAGTGACAAATACTAATAAATAAAATGGATGTCAAATGGCCTGTTGTTTAACTTGACCAAGAATGATTCTCAGGTTACCTTTTATCTGAGGGGTAGAGCTCCACTGTTATCACATCCAGTGCATTCCATGAGGCAATACTGATGCCACCAAACAGACACAACAGGGCAATCATCCCTGACTCACTGTTGCCAAACATCAGAAAGAAACAGCTGACACAAGATATGACACTGGATCCCGCTGTTCAGGGAGAGAGAAGGAGCAATTACATCAAGTTCAACAGCCTTCATGGATATAAGTAACTACTATCTGCAGTGATTAGATTTACCCAGCATCCTTAAACGCCCAATTTTGTCCATTAATAGAGCCGATACGATGTTGCCAGGCAACACTGCCAGAGTGCCAAGGAAGTTAACAAAGTATATCATGTAGGCATTGTTAAAGTCGTCGCTGAAGTCAAGCATACAGCCCTCTTTATTGTGAAAGAACGTGCTGTTGACCAGTTTACAGTTGACAAACCTGTATTTGAACAAATCTGATGCACATAGGAGAAAAAGACAGAGAGAGGAGTGTTACCGCTCTGTAGTGCTGAATCAAAACAATCAGATAAATATATGAATTGCCTTCACTTTTCGCACTGAACACAATTCACCAACAATCAGCAGTGTGGTATTTGGGCCCTGGGTTTTGCATCTCAGGCAACCAGTTGCTTTTTCTTATGTCTGGAGGATTCTGGGTCTATATGCAGGCTGTATTTAAGATTTCAGACATTCTTCACCCCCTCTGCATCTTTTGCATCTAAAAGTAACAATTTCATTTTTTTTCTCCTAAAAAGGTAAGTGAACGTAAGCAAATATTAAATATAGTACAGTATAGTCATAGATAAACCAAATGTAAAAAAAAAAACTCATATGAGTCTCTGTCTATAAACTTGACTCAAAGTTGGGTTAAAGCTTTAAAAATATGAAGCTTTCCAAATTTATGGCTTTACTACCTGTACTACTGCAATCACAATGAACATGTAATTTTTGTTTGGCACCCTGCGCTCTTGCATTAATGACTTTCTGATTTACTTTAATTCCTTTAAACCAGAGATGGAGAAGTAAATACAATGTGCTTGTTTTATTCATTGTAAATTAAAATAAATAGTAAAGGTCACGAGAGGTGAGACTGATGATCCTAAATGTGATTTTTTTTCTTGTTCATAATTTGCTGATTGCTTATTACTATTACTTATTACTTATTGGATTTTTCTGATGATACTGCAATAATAATAATGTTTAATGCAATAATGTTTTTATACGGCAACATTTTTCATAAAATTGTTAATGCATAAATGGCAATAACATTAAACATCTTTGTTTTCAGGGGTTAGAAGATGCAACTGTCAAACCTGCTGAGGCTGCAAATGTGAGAGTTTATATTTTGAGATTAAAAAGTTAATCTGTCACAGTTTAGAACAGCTACAGTACATTAGCATAGAATCCTTTTGTTTTGGGGCTGGGTTTGGTTTGGTTTCTCAAAACCAAACTCCTGTTGGTTTAAAGCACAAGCAGAAATCCAACACACACATTAGTTTATACTCACCAGAAAACCCACCATGGGCTGTACAGGTTTCATAAAACTGAAGAGTTTTAGTTCATTTCATCTCTTTTTTGTGCATTTCTGTCTGCAGTTGCAGACCTAATAATAATTGCTTTAAAATATATTATTTAAGAAAAAAAACTACAAGAAACATACAAAATATAGGTAACAGAAGAAATGTGTAAGGAACAAAAAACTGAATATGATGCTATTATTAGTACATTAACATCGTGATCTCTTCTTCCAGGGTTCAGCTTTCTCACCATGCAGTATGTAGTAGATTAATTGCAGCTGCAGTACAAAAGGAACACTGGGATGCTGAGACCAAAAACAAGGACATCAAATGAACACATATTTTTTGTGTGTCAACATGTTTCTAGCAAGAGTTTTGTTCCAATTAGCCATCTGTTTTTGTTTTCTCAGTTACACAGCACTGCTTTTACATATAACTCTGTAACTCTGCCATTGACACGTCTAAGCTTGATTTGTTTATGCTGCTATGGTAACAGTTGTGCTGCAGTGTAACCTGGGGTTACTGCCAACAGAATGTTTCCATAGTTACAGCCCTGCTGAACTATTGTGCAGCATCTTTTTTCTATTTTTCCCTTTGGCTGGAAAAAAAAATTATTAAAAATTAGTTTTCAGTCTCAATAATAATAATAATAATCATTCACATTTTCATGATGACATTACAGTGATTATGAGACTACATCCCTACAAAGTAATTAACACTACTGCCAAAACATGGTTGATGTCTGCAGAGCAGATTTGCTATTTTTCTCATTTTACTTTAAAGCTTCCC
Source organism: Channa argus (assembly GCF_033026475.1). NCBI lineage: Eukaryota > Metazoa > Chordata > Actinopteri > Anabantiformes > Channidae > Channa > Channa argus. Next base: position 14,496,015 of record NC_090197.1, read on the forward strand.
AAAAGCATGTTTTTACACAAACAACAATTTGTTTCAAGTGGTGTCTTTGATGTTGTTACAGCATGTTGTTTGTGATCATCTCACTTTGAGAAACACAAAACGAACCCCCCAAGTTTTAAACAGAGCTCTCTGTCCTGAGTGCTAAAAGCATTTAATGCTACAATATGCACATTTTTCACTACTAGGCTAGTGGTAGCATATAGTTTCAAATTTATCCCTGATCTGCTGTCTGTCCTGTGAAATAAGACAGAGTATGTTGCTTGCACCACCTGTGAAAAATGACATTACTTAGTGACAGTAGTAGTAGTAAATGTGAGAACATGATGTACTATTTAGAAATGTACTTCAAAGTTTGTAAAGAGGCAGACTGGGCTGGTAGATTGCTCACAAGACACAGGACTTTCACACAGGAGATGGGTTGGTAAATACTTTGTCTGCTTGCATAGCACTTATATGTAGAGCAATGACACTTCTTATTTAGCCTGTAGTCTGTGGACAACTGCCTTCCCAACAGAGCTACAACCACCACGTTCATGTTCGAGTCCACTGCGAGACGACTGTTACTGTAAAACATCGTGTGTCACATGACATGACATAAAGAAGCAACTGAAGACTATGACTTTTAACAGTCTTAGTCTAACATCTTAAATTAGTGCTTAACCCTAATATATCCAATTCTGATGTTTTTGTGCATAACCAAACTGCCATGATTGCACTTTTAAAATTTAAAATGTTTATTTGAGTATTTAGAGACAAAAATAACTATGAAACTGGGGCCATTTTAGCTTTATTGACAGGAACTGGAACCACTATTTTGTCAAAATGGGGCAAAGTTCATAGACAATGCCTGCCCCTGTGTGTGGCATTGCTATTTCAAAAAATGGTTCACAGATCTACATGAGAGGCCACCAGCAACGTTTTTGGGCATTAAGGTTGGAGAACTTGTTGGTCTTAAATCATATTTATACAAAAAAATGATTGTCTCAACAACCCCTTATTGATTGATTGATTATCCTGACATTTATTCCCTGGTTTTTCTCACACTGTGTCCAGACCAGTGGTGGAAAAGGAATAAAAAACGTTACTTAAGTAAAAGTACAAAGAAACAGAAAAATAATATAAAAGGAAATGTACCTGCTATAATTTTTACTTAAGTAAAAGTAAGTAAGTACATGATTCATATTTTACTTAAATTATTGACATTTTTTTCAGTCCTTTTCTGTGGACCAGTGCCTCTTCATGTTTTGGAGGACATTAACTAATTACTTCATTACTTTCCACCACTGGTCCAGACACCCTAAGAAAGACAAGTAGCCAATTGGTGCTGGTGTACTTGAGTGTAGTAGTACTTTCTTGCTGATGCATTTGAGTCATTTTATTTTAACAATCCACTTAAATTAGATATTTTGTGCTTCACCCTACCCAAACATGATTGCATATTCTTTCCTGGTGAGTTGGATAGATCAAAAGATCCAAAAGAATAATCACTTACTCATTGTTCTGCTTGTCTATCACTCACTGCTCTTACCTGCACATTTTCCAAATGCAACTAATTTCAGCTAAAATGATAAACCATCTGTACACTACTTGGGCAGCACCAAACAGCATAGAGACACAGTTAGTGACTAGAGAGCCAAAGATTTCCCTCAGGAGACCTGAAACAGAGCTACAGTAAATAGCAGACTAACATTACTCAAAATCAATGCTAATGACCTTTGTTTGCTCGGTGTGTTTTAGCAGTTTTCTTAAGGTGATGTCTGGCAAATGACTAAATGTAAATGGATGTAAACATTGTTTTGCATCTTCATTTCGTATGGCTTCCTAAAAGTTGCCAAAATGTTAATTCCTCTTGGTATAAATAAATGTGTGTTGATTTTTACCTGTGTTATAGAACAAGCTTGCAATGAAGGTGCAGTTTCTAAAGAAGGTGTGTGTGGAGGTGATGTCCTCAAAGTAGCACTCCTCAAACACGGAGTCTTCAAACACCATGGACTTCATCTTCAGGTTGAAGAACCTGGTGAACAGTTAATATTTTTCACTTTTTAACTTTGATTCGCATATTTGTAAACTGTTCTTCAATGTGTAGTTCGCATTGTCTGTATTCTGAAGCAGAAACTATAGCTCACAAAAATCGTACTTATCATTGAAGTAGTGTCCTTCGCGATGCACTTGGTTTTCCAGGGTGAAATTAAAAGTGATATGCTCCACTCGCTCTTTAGTAAAGACCTTTGTCTTTGATTCATATTCTTGTTTTTGGATGTACTTGATCATGTCTGGGAACCACACAGTCAGTCCATAATAGCTGCAAAAGGTGTGAGAGTCAAGACAGATTAAGTAGGCCTCAAACATGCCCATGGTTCACAGAAGAAAATAACCTAACACTGCAGGTTTTGTGAGTTTACCTGAAAGACATGGTAAACCAAACAGCCATGAGCATGAAAGTTGTCCGTTTATATTCAGGGCTGAAGCAGGCAAGAATGTTATTCCGCATCTGCAACATGTGAACAAGAAAACACATAGCTTTTGATAAAGAAAGCTTTGGAGAGCACATTAGAATGCTCTGTAAAAGGCTAATTGAATGGCAGTTTTCACACACATTGCATATGCTCTTACTTTATTCTGATGATGTGATATTTCTAAGCAGGAACATGCAGCTTGTAATACCAGAATGGACTTTTGGGACAGAAGGTCACCTGAATGCAACATCACAGCAGCCATGCTGGTTTTCCAAAACTTTCTATGTCACTCTGTGAACTCTCACTGGCTTCCTCTTGGAACTGGATATGCAGTCTCAACACAAAGCTTAAAGTCTTATCGTCATGACATTTTTTGTTAGTAGGCATAAAGCAGGTGGTGAAGTAGCAGATTCAGAAAAAGATGGAGGATGTAGGCGTTTGCGTGCAACAAAACGTAGGCTGGTTGCAAATTAAAGTCAGGCACGAAGCTGGCAAAAGTTTTCTGCCCTGAGCAGTGTTGCTGCACCAAAAAAGCATGGATTGTAAACTCCATGTCCAGGATTCAGTCACAGAGGCAAAACATGGGAATCACCATTAAGAAATGTATATTTGTCCAAGAAATGTCAGACTTGCTTCATCAAATTCACATTTAAGAGATAAATGTGACAATATGCATGTGGACAAAACGTAGTAGTTTATTTTATCAGCCACACTTTAGGTGAAGAACACAAAATAATTGATATGGAAATAGATGGTTAATCAAACCTTTAATTACACTTGGACCTAGTGGCCCGTTCTCATGCATCCACATTGTCTCTTTCTACTGAGGCCTTTTACATTAATGATACTGCATATTTAAGGAAGCAGTGATCTCTGGGCTTTTTTGTTTAATGTTTTAAAAACATGGTTGCATGGTTACACAGTTAGCTTTAATTTGGAAATCCAAGAACAAATTTCTGTCAAATTTATCCCACAGAATCTGTTTCACTATTAGATTTTGCAGGTAAAATCAATTATATATGTGAATTATATTTTCAGCTGTGAGAATTTTTTTCTCCTCTCAACTTAACTCACCTGTTTGGAAAGGCTCATAATCTTCAGTCTGTAGCGTCGCCAGACTGGAGTGTCAGTGCCAGTGTCCACCAGCTCATCTATCGGTTTCACTGTCTTAATTGTGGTGACCTTGTTTAAGAGAGACAAAAAATTGTCACCAAGTTTTCTAACTACTGTGAGATTTCCTGTTTTTTTTTTTTTTTTCCATTCTTTTGGCTTGGTGATAAAGTGAAAAGAAGGAATGTTCTCAGGAAAGTTCTCAGTTTTCCATAAATATTTGTTTGACATTTATTACTCCAGAGTATCTACCAAGTGGACTTGTGGGGACTATTCTCTTTCCGGCTGAACGCTGAAACTCACCACTTCATCATGATTTCATTACACCATACAGAAGCCTGATGCTTGTATATGAACCTCCTATCACACAGGATGTTAGAAAACTGTTTAAACTTGTTTAACAAATATATTAAATTTTCCTCCCAAGTCTGCTTATACTGTAAAATGATATCTATATTTCCCATTGTATAGGTCCACTGCTGCTCAGTGTTTTTTAAAGGTAATATGTTATATAGTTTATGTGGATGTATTTTAATGTCAGCAGTGAAACCATATGAGTGGTTTCTCAGAGATACTCACAGTAAACACCCTCTCTGGGTGTCCCTTCGCTCGCATGTTTGTGTCATGAACTTGCTTCAGAATCATCCAGCCTTCATCATGTTTGCCATTCTGTTGAAAGGAAAAAGTAAAGTTCATCCTGTTCGCAGCCCAAATGTCATTGATGTAACATTTAGCAGAAGAAGACATTTCAGCTTTGACTTTAGGTACCATCTTGGTGTTTACACTATGTGTAAGCAACATCAGCCAATACTGTCAGAAAGCACATCTGCAAACCTCCAAGTAGAAGCGTGGGCTCTCTGGCATAATGGTGAGGGCAGCAATGGCTGCAACAGATGGAAATGCACACACTAACACAAACACACGCCAGCTGTGGAACTGGTACGCCGACCCCATCTGGAAACTCCATCCTGAGAAGATGGAAAAACAACAGGAAGGAATGCGCTTGTATGTCCACCTTCAATTACCATTAGGGTCACACAATCTTTTCAAGCCCTGGTTCAAATAAACAGAATTTAACTCAATGTGGCACAGTGGGGCCCCTGTTCTTAGTCGGAGGTCAGGCTCAGTGCAGATGTTGTGGCTGAGGGGATCAACCAATGAGGGTGAACCAGCTATCAAATCTTATGTTAAGGTTGATACCATTTTTATGTCTTTGTGTTAAAGATAAGGCCAAACTTACCTTAGCGGAAAGACTGGAAGTAGCCACAGTGTTCCAAAGTTTACAAAACACGCCTATGAGCCCTGTAAAGCTCACTAATTAACACATTATATCTCATTTGTTTAGTCCAAATATGTAGAGGTTAATGTACTGAGCTGTTTCTTGGATTGTCACAGTGACTGGAAACTGCCAACAGCCAAAAATAGTCCAAAATAAACAAGATATAACAAGTTGAAAGTGAGCTTTAAAGAGCCAGACTAGTTTCCCTAGTTTCCAGAAAATATAACTGGCTATAACCTTATATTTAACAGACAGACAATTATGAAAGTGATTTCAGTCTTTTTTATCAAAGCCCTTTTTAATTAGTGCATTCCCCAAAACGTTGTCTAAATAAAGATGATGAGCTAGCATGGACACTACTCATTAACCTAACCTCATACTCACCATAGTGTGGGATTATAGCCCAGGCCATTGCAGAGGCATATATTCCCCCAATCATCCAGAACATGCAGAGCCAGCTGAGGTGCTCGCCACGCTTCTCCTGGGCCAGAAATTCAGAATAGTAGGAAAACACAATGGGAATTGAGCCACCAATCCTGCAAAGATCAAAAACAAACTGAGCCCAGAGTTGAACTTTTTCCGACTTCGATTGCAAATTATCATATTAAAAGAATTTTGCACTTAGAAGTAAAAGGTATATTTTTTATTTCACATTGAATATCCTGAGACACCATCTACCTTATAACTGTTTTCAATAAGGCACCAATGCTTGAATCATATGCCTTCAATTTATTGCAATAGTTGTTGCACTATAGTTTTAACATTATTGTCGAGGGCTACACTTGCATTGTGCCATTGTCTCGGCTTGAAACTAACTCATAAAAGCTCAGTGGGAAAGAAACTGGTTTTAATACAAGTGGGAGCAATTTCAGAATTTTAATTTCCCACTTCAGTAAACCAGAAAAGCTGCTGTTTTTAATTATGTAAAAACTCTGATGCCATAAAACAATGTTAGTAAACTACTACACAGATACATATTGACAAGGAAAGATGTAGCTGAATGGATAATGGAAAGCAAAGCAGCACATATACCATAAAGTAACTGTCAAAACAAATCCGGTATGATGTAAAATCTAGTACAGATGACCCAAAGTGAAAAACAAAATTAATTACCCGACACCTGAGAGGAGTCTACAGAACAGAAAGGTGCTGTAGCCCTGGACGAAGGAGGAGAAGAAAGAGAAGACACTATTGATGGAGAGACAGATGAGAAGAGACTGCCGACGGCCTATCCGGTCAGCCAGAGCCCCCCAGAGGAAAGCCCCAACCATCATCCCAAAATATACAATCAGACCTTTGGAGAAAGCAAATGAAATGAAACAATTACAGATGTAAACAGTTTATCACATTGTGTGGTTTACAGCACCCCCCCCAAATTTCATCCCCATCTGAAGATGTGGCTCTTAAAAAAATAGTTCATAAATATGTAGATGTGTGATAAATAAAGCCAATAAGCTCCTTTCCTTCATTCTCTATTTCGAACATATAATTCCAAAGGTGAGTTGTACATTTGTCCTTGCTCTCATCTCTTTTCTCATAAAACATTTGCAAAAACATATTTCTCCTAAAAGTTTGAAACCTGCATTGTTCGTATCTAGGACGTGTATGTGGGATTGGCTGAAAATAAACTACTCACTGTAATGAAGAAATGTGTCACCAAGAGCAACAGTGTGACTCATTTATGTTTTAATAATAGTTTTTGGACAAAAACTTAAGCCTATGGCTCAGAGGAATGAGATCTCAAGCTTTGGCTATAGAGACTGCTTGTTAATAGGATTGATTCATTGTGGCAGTCGGGCATTTGGTGACAATAAGTGACATTTTCAGCTTATTATTATTCAAATTCTTGTAACAGCATAAAAAACATCATGGCACTGAAGATAAACCTGCACATAAGAAGAGGAGAAACAATCACCTTAAGTCTTACCTAGCATGCTTTTGTTCGGCTCAGACAGGCACATATCCTTCTCCGCACTGGGAAGGACAAACCCGACTACAAAGATCTCCACGCCATCAGCCATGAGCGCCAGTCCCAGCACAAAGTACAGGGTCCACTGGAACTTCCCGTGACCACATTCTTGTAAAATGGTCTCATACTGCTGAGCCAGCTCCTCCTGGTCCTTTCTCCTCTCAGCCTCAGACCCGCCGATATCTCTGAACTGCTGAGCGCTGGCTCTCACTGAGCCCGGACCTCCAGCCAGGCTCCCTTTGCCTGAATCAGCCCTGGGGATTCCTTGGTACTCGCCCTCGTAGATCTCATCGTCCTCATCATGACCCTCTGTGGAGTCACTGTGGCCGCCCTCATCGTCATTGGCCGCCTGGCTGTCACCGCGGTAGTAGCCACCATCCTGGCTTCCCTGCACGGGATAGTCATCATCATCATCCTCTTCAAAACGGCTGTAGGAGCGCTTGCTGTACTCATCAGTCATCCGATCCACTGATCGCCCAGCCTTCTTCGAAGCTTGTCGCTTGACTTCTTTGGCAAGGTCTTTGGCACCTTTAATGAAGGCGGTCCGGTTTTGGTAGCCTTCCTCCATTTTAAAAGGGTTTGGAAGATGCAAAAATGGTCAAAGGTCGTGTACAGAGGCTTCCTGAACGTGCTGGTACTTCCGTTTGTTCAGGATAAGCCTCACAGAACTGGGGAACTGACTCCCGGTTTACCCGACTGACAACAGGCTCTTCTTATGTCTGGGAAGACAGTGGAAATATAAATTAGCCAAATGATTTTCTGTAATAATTCAAACATGTAGAGGCACTCATTACGAAAGTACACTCTGTACACTCCCATTAACACAGGTGGATTACTGAACAGGCTTGATGGGAACAGGCCCACGAGCCAAAGGTGTGTGAGCGCCCCTGTGCCCTGGGTGTCACAATTCCTGCCTATGTCTGGTTCCTTTTTTTTTTAAACAGAGAATCAAAGTAACTGCAATGAGCTGAACAGCCACAAAGAGTGACAAAAAAAAAAACACAAAGAGCCACAAAATTGTTAGAGGGAGATGAAAAACTGCAGAGAAGAAACAACCCTATAAAACAAAGAAGAAACAACCCTATAAAGTCACAGAACTAAACACAGATGCAAAATGACAAAATGCAAAGCTATTAAAGACAACAACAAACACACAGACACATGTTTTTCTCTATTTTTCATTTTTCTCTTATCATTCAGCTAACCACAGTACCTAACCAGTGTGTGTCCAGACTACACTTGTTGCATTTCCATATATTCCCAGCATGTGCTGTCTGCTGAGTCACACATGGGCCAGAGAAGTGATTACAGGATCTGGACATCCAGCATTGAAGAGCGAGAGTGATTTTTGTAATGGTTGTTTCCTGGTGCGGAAATGCCCTGAGTGCCTCCGTTCATGGCGAAGAGCTACAGTTTATAGCCATGATTCGAATTTAATGTGACTGAGATGATCAGGCACTAGTTTGGAATAAAAGAATATCCCTGTTTACATGGTCATCCCATAACATCCCATGGGTTATAGGATGGACAATTATCTCTTCATCAAACCATGTGAAGACTAAGATAATACTGCACGGAAGTAATCAAATGTCAGGCTCAAACATAATACTTTAACAATATCGGGTTAATCAAACTATTATTTCTGTTTAATCTGCCTATTGCAGAATCACACCTCCTATTGAGATCCTGAAGATTATCCAAAACACACGGACTTGTGTATAGTTCACTACACATATCCATATGCTTCCTGTATTCAGTCACAGACTGCTTCAGGTCACCGTGCAATCAAAAAACATGTCACTTTGAATTTGTGCTGCAATGAAACAGCAGACACATCACAGCAACATTTACCGTGACTCCTTTTTCCAAAACAAGACCTGACAGGTAATAATAGACCTGAATGTTTATCAGGGATAAAGTATGGACCACACAACACCAGAGCCAGGACTTGACTTTCTTCGTGCATTCAGCTGTGCTCTTTTTTTCCCTGTCCATGCTATATGATGAACTTCTTCAAAGCCTCATAACTCCCTGAATATAAACGCAACCATTCATTCCATTTTCATTTATTTTAATGTTTTTGTTTACTACAAACAGTCATATATAAGTATGTATTAGTATTTAGCCCCACTACAATATTATCTGCCTTTAAAATGTGCAATTACAGAATGTCAATATGGCTCTTTACTAGGTTCATGAGCTCACTGACTTTAGTGATTACGTGAAGGCCAAAGGTTTGTTTTCCTGTGCTCCTTTAGATAACAAAATAAAATAGGTTCAATTTTAGTGCAAATCATACAAAATCATAGTAGGCACCTACCGTTACACTTACAAACTCCTACAGCACAAACACTAACTGTTCAGTGATAAATCTGCTTATGATATCAACACATGCAAATTGCTTTCTTGTGTGCTTAGAGGTGCATAAGACTTAATTAGCAATCTAAGCATCTAATTAGAAATGATTATGGTTTCTCCAAGTTATTGTACATAGATTGTTTAATAGATGAGCTGAAAGCTGCATCTAACAATTATTTTGATCATTCATTTATCCATCATTTCTTCTATGTAGAGAAAATTGTGGAAAAGGTCCATCACAACATCCCAGAACTCAAGGTGACACATTGGCATCAATTGTGCTCTCCAAAAACACTGTCCAAATCCCAAAGATACTGATTTATACAAATCAAAAGAAAGCTGCAAGTCGTCAATAATAAGAAACAGGGCCCAGACAATGCTGGCTATTATGGCTCACTTGAATGGTTAACTGAAATATTGAATAAATCAACTGTCTACCAAAAATATGCTATGTCACCACCTATACACTGCTCATTGCAAACACTTGGTTTATTTGTTTGTATTAAATTTAAATCAAATATCGTCAAAAATCATACGGATGCAGATCCTTCACTGTCAGCATGATGAGCTGATTTACTGGCACAGATCAGAGGAACCCCAGCAGGCCTGGGCAGCCAGGCTAAACTGTAGGACACTAAACTAATAATATCTTGGATGGAAAGCACTTACAGGCCCTTAATCACTATCTGTTACAAAAATACAAGCTTACTTGCCTGTGTAAAACCATATGGGCATATGGAAACATAAGCAAACAAGAAAACAACAGAATGGTTTTATTTTAAAGCTCTCTCTCACACAAACATGCACACACACAAGCACACACCACCTGGACAGCTGTTTTCACTTGTTTTGTTCATTAGACCTCAGCAATGTGTGGGTGGGTACAAACTAAGCTTCATTATCATCTTCACAGCAGACATTTTGACTCATCATGGCAGCAAACCACAGATACAGCTCAGTTGTATTAAGATCTTTTAGTAAGCAATGACCATGACAGTGAGCCAGCATGCATATTGTTTCCAATGAATAAAGGTGAATGCAATAATAAATATATAATGAAATAGTAAATATTACATCAGCACAGTCAAATAAATAAATGGAAACACTGTTCCTGATGATGAAACATGCATAGTCATTATATGTTGGAGCTTATGCACTATTTGCAGCCTGTCTGCCCAGATGAAAGAATCAACTGCAACAGGTACTTGTTTTATTCTCATTTTTATTCAATTTTCTACAAATTATTAAAGATAAACCCTAGTCAGACTCCAAAAAAAGCTAGGAGCTCACTTTCCTCACTCTTCTTACATCCTTTCCCATTTTGTTCTCAAGCTGACAGCATCTCTATAGCCTCATGCAGTGTTGACCACACAGCCCTGTCAGTGAAGAGGAGATGAAGGCCTGAGGATGAGGACTATGTACTGCTGCCTGGTCTAAGAAAACCCTTTTCCTTCTCCTCACTCATTCGAAAATCAATCAGCATCGGGTTACCACTTCCTTGCATGAGCAGATTTCCATCTCATCACAAGCTTTTTAAAGCACTGGGAGATTTCAATCAGGCGTCAAGTGCGTTGATGGCAAGTCTGGACACCAAAGATAAAGAAATCCCCAAATGTTTTTGCAGACCGAAAATTATTTTGTAATTAGCCTAATTTCCAACAGGGAGTTAATATCTGTTGTCTTATAGCCTCTTAAAGGATTGTTATTACTCACATGCAGCAATTATTCCAGCGAGAAGATGTTGAGATTATGTGCTTACAGCGGTACGATTAAATATGTGCGAATTAAATCCTTCTTTCCTGTCATAACTGTCTTCAGTTATGTTGAGGATAAACAGGCCGTGTCGCTTACAGGCCAATTCTCACAAGCTCCAAACACGGTCGGATTAAAATGTAAATCTGTCACCAATAACAGCTGATTGCCTGCTCGCCTGCATCCGGACATCTGTGCTTATTCTTAGAAACCACAGCCAGCAGGTTGTCACGACTTGGATTAGGTTATATAGGCCGATGTCTCGATTCACAAAATCGATCTTAAATTCGGTTTGAAGAAAACGATTGGAGAACACGCCCATCGTGTCTCCCTCATTATGTCTTAAGGCAAAAAATAAGTAAAATAAATCGACCGCTAACTGTTAATTCTTATTCACGGCAAATTTCAGCTCACCTTAATTCCCGCGATGTGAGTGTCTCTCCTCAGCCTGGAGATGGTGATGATGATGAGGAGGAGGAGGATGAGGAGGATGGTGCGTACGAGGCTGTTGCTGTGAACCGAGTGATGATGCTGTGTGCGGTTTGGAGGAGAGAAGCCCACTCCATCCACACACACTCAATGATGCGCAGGGGTCCCCTCCCCCATGCAAACCCAAGCGCAGTAGCAAAGTAACGCCTTCATATCTGGAGGGGTTTGGCGCATATCTGCACACACTTTGCGTTCACTACCTCCACTTTTCCTCCAGCTATACTCGGGCTGGTGCGCATGTAAATTCTTGCAATTTACACCTTTCCCCGTATAAAAGGCAATTATGCTGATGACAGGTTTGTGCATCAAATCTAAAAAAAAACAAAAAAAAACGCACGTTCCTTTTTGAATAAACACCGTATGCTCGCACGCATGCGCACACAAATGTTCATCCACCCGCCTTTCACGAATGCATGATCGTGCGTAAATGTGAATAAGAAACTGTGTGAAGACAACATACACGTGCAGGAACACCTGACTCCTGTTGTCATGCCAACCAGTTGCCTTATTCTTGGTCAATTTCTAGACCTGCAATGAAGAAACGTGAGCCATCACCTGCACCATTCAAAAAATGTTTCAGATAATGGGCAGATAATGAAGTTTTGTTTTTTACTATTTGTCTCATAAATTAAACTGTCTATTGATGCAAGGTACAATTTTTTGTAGACTGTGGGGGAAACCGCTTGTTATTCCTATCGACAAGCTAAAATATCTAAATATTATCAATTTTTGCATTGACAGAAAGAGTACATTATAATACACCTAAATTTAGAAAACATTGTACCATGTTATTTTATCTTTGAGGAGCAACATTTTATAATAGAGAAAACGGCTCATATACCCTTGACCCATGTGGTCCCTTTATTTGACCATTTAACTTGGCCAAAACTTAAAACACAAGAGAAATGTTAATATGCTGACCTTTGACAACAGTGAACATTTTGTTTAATACGTCGATAAAACTACAGTGAAAGCCAATAACACTACCAGTGACTTAATTATCCTGAACTGCGTCTATGAGGAGTGTCAGTGAGAGCAACCAGGGAAAAAGGAAATACAGTGAATGTTGAAACCATATTAACTTACAGGTACACCGTGTCCTGGACTGACCTAAAGAGTTCCCTGTTTTGTTTTGTTTTTTGCAATAAAAATTTTAATTTTAATATTTGTTTTAAAAAACAGCAATTAACATGTATTATTAACAGAAATAAAATGTTAAAATATTCACTAAAAAGTTTATTTACCAAAAGATCTTTCATCTGTACAATGACAAAAAATACAAACAGGTTAAATTATTCCTTACAATAATAAACTTGAGAAGATGAAGAAAGTGTTAAAAAAAAAAAGAAAAAAAGATCTAAACTAGAGCCTGCTGCTGAAATCTTAGATGTATTACGGTGGCATAGGTGCTCTCATAGGAGCACGTGGTGGGGCACCGGGGGGCCTTGGTGGCATTGGAGGCCCTCTCTGGAAGCCCAAAGGTGGTGGACGAGGAGGCCCAGCACCGTAACCAGGTGGAGGCATTGGTGGAGGAGGCCCTCTCATACCTGGAGGCACAGGAGGACCTGAAAGATTATAACAAAAGACATAAATAAGATTTGTCAACAGATTTCAAGTCACTGTTGACTAAAATGCAACAAACATCAGTTATGAGACTCGTTAAGTCAACCATAAATTTAAGAGACCATACTCAAGAGATGCAGAGAGGCTTGACAACAAAAAGACAAATTGCTTACCCATGGGGGGTCCGTAAGGTGCTCTGGGTGGCATACCCATAGGTGGGGGTGGGGGCATGCCAGGGGGTGGTGGTGCCCGTGGTTGATTTGACCCTGGAGGAGCAGGAAGTGGAGGCACCATGCCAGGAGGACCGGGAGGAGGCATGTGTGGCATACCTATGTGTCAAAAAAAAAAATTTTGTAATTAAAGAGTAAATTTACTCAAAGAGAAAAAGGGAAAGCACCACTGGCATTTATGGCCAATAAATGCCAATATGTGATTTTAAATGCCCTTATGATTTACAGTTTTCCAAATCTGGAATGTACACATATTATATTTTGCTGCCAGTTTGAAAAACAGCTTTTAAATCATGTAAATACACCCAATGAACACAGACACACAGGATTTTTGGGGGGTATTTTCCAAATGTAATGGCATTTTAGTCAGATAGCTGATAGCTGAAAATTGAAAGGACATAATGGAAAACATCATTAGCTAGACATAAACTTTGGATGCTGTGGCTATGAACAGCATGACAACAACTAAGCCACCGGGAATCTCTTTCAACCCAAATTTAAATTATAATAATAAATACAACACAAAGCCTATACATTTTTGAAAGTTTTACAAGACCTCACCTGGATGCATGTTGCCTGGGGGGAAAGGTGGTGGTCCAGGTGGCGGCCCACCAGCAGCAGACTGTGGCCCTGGTGTCCCTGCACTGGGAGGCATTGGCATATTAGGAGGCATTGCTGGTGGCATGGATCCCGGTGGAGGAACAGGAGGGAAAGCACCAGGAGGTGGCATGCCTGCATAGAAACAAGTTGTATTTAAAAAGCCAGACTGACTGATAAATTAGAGTTAATCATAGCCTTGGTTATTTTATCATTTTTAGTATTATATTAGCATCTCATAGCTTATTTGTATGTTGTGATGTTCACTTTTAGTTACACACTCGAGATTGACTCAACTCCTTCTCATTACTACCCAGTGATGACAGATGCACCAGTCTTAAAAACACACATTTCCTACATAAAACTTCTACATTTCCTACATGTTTCTGCCTGTAATTATAACCTGTTATCTTCACTGATCCCATTCCCTGCATTCACCAACTTAATATATAACGTTTAAAAGGAGACAGCTGATTGTCAAATGGTTAAATAGCAATATAATAGAAGGGAGAAACAGAACACTGTATATGTTTACAGTCTGCATATATAACCAATGTCTTCCAGTAATACCTGGAATGGGCATTGCGGTTCCCAGTGCGGTCAGGACCGGCGTAGGAGCAGATGGTGGTGGCGGAGCATCTGCAAACAACTGGTGAGGCCTGTCTGCCTGTGATAGAGGATTCTGAGCGGCTAGGAGTCGCTCCGCAGCTGAGCCGTGCCGTTCACCTTTAGAATCCTTCTTGAAGGCGTACGAAACTGTGATGGGCCTGTTGCAGAGATACTGGCCATTCATGGCCTCAATAGCAGCATCTGATGCATCAAAGCTGGCAAAATTGATGAAAGCGTAACCTTTGGAGTTGCCAGTGTCTGGGTCTCGCATGATCTTTGGTGTCTGGAGGATCACACCAAAGGCGCTAAACGTGTCATAGAGTAGTTTCTCATCAATCTCTGGGTCCAGGTTACCAATGAAGATGTTTGCACCCACATCCAGGTTTTTGTTGTGGGCTGAGGCCTTATTAACTCGAATTGGTTTGCCATAAAGCTTTATCATATTCATTATTTTGATGGCATAGTCAGCATCCTCTTCACTAAGGAACTCCACAAACCCATATCCTGAGAAGGAGTAAAGGAAATTTTATGTTTTGTTGTTTAAATCACAATAGACATTTGTTAGAAATACAAAGACTTCTGGAGGTTTGATATGCCCTTCAAGGACATTTTTGTTAGTTCACACTGACCTTGATGTTGCCCAGTGACTCTGTCTTTGGGCATGTGTGTGTTAACCACCGGACCAGCCTGCAGGAAAAGCTCCCATAATAATGGCTCTGACACTTTCTCATCTAAGCCACCAACATACACAGTGGCATCTGAAAAATAGAAATAAGCATGAAAAAAATAAACTTTGCATCTTTTCGTCAACTAGTACACACAAGCTGAATAAAACTACTGAGAAATTAAAATAAACACACTCACTTGACAAATCATTTTCAATAAGTGTGTTACTGATGTAAAATGCAGGGCCATTTGTCTTTGTATAGTGCAAATCAAAGCATAACTTGAGTCGACAAACAAAACACCATTAAAACAACTAGTGAAAAGTAAAGCAAACATATGCGTTTATTATTGAGGTCATACTATGGTGGTTGGCTCGTACAGGAGTGCATTACATTAAGACATGGTTCTAATGTTTTGCCCATGCTATTTAAAATGAATGAGAAACCAAATAAGGGCTTGAGAAAAAAAAAAGAGTCGACTGTAGTAAACCATAGGGAAAACCTTTTTCCCTCCACCTTGCTATAGTCTACTCAGCCATACGTTGGCTTGTTATAACGTTGCTGAAATTTTCAGTTGCAGAAAGTTAAGTAACGTTGTGTTCAGTCAATATTTCATAAATGAGCAGTCATAACTGACATGCTGTACTAGCATCACCACACTAACGCACACAGCGCCTCTCAATGATTTAGCCTGCGACTTCGCCAACACACTAACATGTACGTGTAACGTTGGTCTGACGTTACTCGAAGCATTCAGGTCTTTCCTGCGCAAGGCCTGCGTGGATTTCGTCCTCTTTTATCTGTGTTTTGTATTTCTCGTTTTGCGAGCCTACCCTGTTGAATATTACAAATCAAAATTTCATACAGTAATAATTGACGAACACTGGTTTTGTTTTTGATGAGGGCTTCTAAACAAGAATATTATTGTTTTTTAAGGCTGTAATAGGACTAAAAGGATTAGGACTAATAGGACTAGAAATGTCTGACTTTTCAGAAAGTTCCCGATGAGGGAATTTGTCTGACCACTAGCTAAAGTTATATTCACAACAAACATATAGAAATATGTAAATGCATCACTAATATTTGGAATAGTAAAGATGTTTTCCATGAGATAGTACCCTATTTCCCACCACTAGCTTGTTTTTTTTTTTTACTGTACTCTGAGAAACAAAACGTTTTTACTGGTTTAGTTGACACACTTTTACGAGTAACATGCAAAGATAACTTTGTCTCGAACATTAGCTTCTTCTTCTTTTTTCCCGATATTTCGGCTCCACTGCTCCACACAGTTTGCCACTACTACCTTTTTGCCCACGTGGGTCAGTTAAGCGATACACCTGATTCTTCTGCAGCAAGCCGGTTAACAATAAAACAAAAAACATGAACGGATACAATTGCAACAAGCTAAGCTAACGACTGCACACTTCCATGTGATCGAACCGGTTGTTTACTACACACGGTTGGTGCGTCGATCACGCTCAACTAATCAATGTGAGCCGTGTAGCGTGTAACCCGCGACCAGGTTTATACATGACGAAAGCAAAATGCTATATGAATCTTTAAATAGTAGCAGTTACCTTGGTTTCTTTCTGAAATTGGTCCCGCCGCCATGTTGAATAGACAACAGTAGGCGAGAGTCTCAAACTAAAGCCTCGCCTCTTCCGGTTTGGGCCGGATACGGAAGTAGTAACGAACTAAGCGATGTGAAACATAGGTATGTATTTCAAGTGTATGCATACCTATGTTTTTAGGTACTTGATTGTCATAATATGCTGTGGTCTCTTTGGCACAGAAAATGCCATACAGATCAAAGATTGTGTAGGATCCTTTTATATCCTCATATCACCACATATGCACCACAGGAATTTTCACCAAGCTATTTCAAGTTCTTAGTATCTTCAAGTATCTTTACGAATTTGACGGGATTTGGGGGAAAACATCTACTATATACCTACATGACTTGTGTAGATGTCTGGAAAAAGCACTTTGTAAAATTCGCAAATTGACATCAACAATGCTTGCGTTATTATCAAAATAGTTAGTTCTGGTTACAAAAGTTTTAGTAGTCGCCCTTGTTCTAAGCAGCCTTAAAAACTCACATGAATAAATTAATAAACATTTATCAGGTAATTTATTTCATTATATAAATCTACTAAAAGTATAAACATTGAGTACAAAATGTTCATATAAAATACACAATAAGCCTCAATAAACAAATTACAAATGATATATGAAACTTATAAAAAATAAAAACCAAACTTTATCAACACATCATGAGAAGCCCTTTTTTTCATTTATAATGATCACCAAAAAAGTTAAAAGCATTTGAAATAAAAAAGCACAGAAATTATTGCCTTATTATCAAAAATACAATAAGCATCTAATACATACGAAAAACATGATTAAAGAAGTCTAGCCTCATTCCTATAACCAGGTCACCGAGTTTTTTTATTAATTATATTTTAGATTTATCATGAGTACACAAGCAATCATTTCTGTTCTTATTGTTTTTGTTCTTGTTGCATTTTAGCTACAGAAAAATGAGGTCAAATTGTGCATTATATCAGATCAACTGTGTAGTTTAAACCTTTTAAAAAATATTTCCACTGGTGCTGCACATATAGTATGCAAGCTGAGTACCAACAATGTTTTAGATGAAGAGAAAGAAAGAGAGAGACAGAGAGAGAGAGATTATAAATGTATACCAAATGTTTAACAAATTCTTCATAACAACATGTTAAGGTATCGAAACAGAAATATAATATGTATTCTATACAATTACTTTTATATCAAATGACAGAACATGTTTTTAAGTAGAGTAGCACCATTTTTTAAAGACCCCATAAATGAAATGCAACAATTTGAGGATCAAACTATTGCATGCTGTGAATTTCATAAAGGCACAATTATCTTAGAGAAGAGATACAGCAACATAATGTAACACCACTTTACTTATACTCCTGCTTCTTTTGGTTTTATTTGCTGTCTCCTTAAATTTTCTGTAATGGGTTTCTTCTGCTGACAATCCAGCATTCAGCAGCAATGAGCCCTCCTGCTGTTTAACGTGCACAACTAGCTGCCCACATTTTCTTCCAGCCAAACATTATTGATTAAAAACTCATTTCAAGGGGTCTTTAAAGGGCTACTTGTTGAAATTCCTTCATCCTTAAAATGTATCAAATGCATTTAAACAAACATATCACATTTACAGTGTAAAAGAAATTAGGTCCTTCAACATAAAATATTTAAAAGCTGTTAGGTGTGACACATAATAGCACAACTGACAACCAAATTCTGCTTCCAATATATTAAGCACAAGTGCTGCTGGTACAGTTTTGTATAGACTACAGAACTTACACACAACATATCAGCTTGTTAAAAATTCAAACTTCATTTTAAAATCCTTCAGCTCTGTTTCTGTTGAGATACTTCTCCTACATTTAATTAGATTAAGCACATGGCAGACACAACCTGTATCACAAGAGTAATTCTAGTCTAAGCAGAGTTGCTTTGCAGGCCCATTAGATGAGAGCACACTAAGAAAATACATTCAGCTAGTGTCATGGTCGACAAGCATACGATGAACACCTAAACAGTTGTCAAAATCCTTGTAAAAGTGATGGTTCACTATCTGATTTTTCAAAAACCTGAGCTGCTGTCAGAGCAATCAATCACCTGCTGATATTTTTGCAAGAAAATACCCACAAATTTTTACATGAGCCAATAATTATTTTTCTGTGCTTAGTGGAATTTACATAATTACAGCAAAGTCCTATTATAACAGACATAACAAGATCATGTAGCAGGTATAAATACCCATTCCTGATATGCTACCGCCGAGATCTAATATCCACTTTATTGGTGATGTGTTGCTGAGTAACCACTTCTAACCACAATTATTTTAAAAATGTTTTGTGTATTACTGTATGCAGCTACCTTCTATCTGGGTTTTAGAATCCATACATTTTGCCATCTTTAACTGCCAGAGTCCAAAATAATATATGCAAGTAAACACACCCAAAGCCTTACAAAAAACAAGTGTCTTATTATCCTCATCCTAAGTGTTTGGTTTGCCTGGTCATATAAATGTTATATCCCATACATTCACTGATGAAAGGCAGGTTTTGTTTCTGTAGGTCTACGTTTCCCAAATTACACATGAAATAAAAAAACATTATGTAAACCCCAGTCAGCCAGTATGCCAAGCAAGTTTACAGGTAATTTAAAAAGCACTGATATCCTGTAAGCACTAGGCACAAAGAGGTAATGGCTATAGTGGCAAGTGTTTGTTTTATGGATGCATGTGCATACTGTAAAAGCAAGGCCTGATTACCTGGTCATCATAACAAAATACAAGACACATAACCTAAAATTCAGACGAATCACCCTTATATCTAGGAAATGTTCAATACTGTAACCAGGAATCCTACAAAATGTAAAGGCATGTTTCCACAATGCATGGAAAGTTTAGTGCGAGGGCAGGGTGGCAGTGTTGGCCGCACTGAGTTGACCCACAGCTAACATCAGGATATCTTTCTTCTCTTTGTGAAAACGCAGTTCTCTGCCCGCCAGCCTGGCATCCTCCAGTTCTCGCTCTGTGGAGGCCAGCTCCTGGGCAATGGTGCCCGCCACGCTCTGTTCTCGGTTCACCCAGTCAGCAGCCATCTGGGTGCGCATGTCATCATCCAGAGCTCGGTGGGAATAATGAGCCAGCACCTCCTGCAAATTTCAGTAATGCATTGGCACACAGTTCCAGTGGCAATTAAAGCGTGAATTTCTATTTTTAAAATGTATGTTTAAATTTACAGTACAGAAGGGTCAATACAGAGCGACAGACAACCATTCACACCTACAGCCAATTTAGAGTCACCAATTAGCCTAACATGCAAAACAGGGTACAGAGAGGAAACCCATGCAAGCACATGGAGAACATGCAAACTCCACAAACAGCAGCGCCACAGACTCCACCACTGTGCTGCCCTCAGTGAGACTTCTTGAATAATAAAGTTTAAACCACAATACGTAACGTTGGGGAATTGAACTAGTGGTATCATGAATAAATAAGCCCACTCTGCCACAATGTCCAGCCCTTCAGGTATTACTCTAATGCGATAAAAATAAACAAAAAGCTAAAAGCACAAATAATTGACCGTTTTTGATTGGTTACAATCACACAAAACCTGGGAAAATCTCACTGTTTCTACTAAAACATATAAAGTTACATAGTGTAGCTTGAGTAACTAAAATCCATCTTTAATGCAGCCAGTTTTCCTACGAAATGTCTTCTGTTGTGTCCTTGTTTTTCAGCTTATAACATTGCACCCTCTCATGTGAGTGAGAAGAAAAAGGGTCTATGTGGATGCAATGCTGACATATAATTACTTCACCTAAAAAAACTAAATGTGAAAACTGACATATTGATGGATATTATACAGTACCTGTCGGGAACACTGTCGCTCTCTCATTGCTTTAAGGCTTCCATTCCAGTGCAGCAGCTGGAATACAGTCATCAGCTCCTGAAACACAAACACAGCAGGAACATTTGAGACCCAACTTACTATAAAAAAAAGTCTGTATCTACTAATTCAGTGTTGCAAACCATGACCATGCATGCTGCTTTCAGATTAGCTATTTCCACTAAGAAAAGATGTTCTAGCTCCAAGTTCTTATCCCATGTGGATTTAATCTACTCTATGTAACAAAAATGGAGCTTTGTGAGCTGCTTTCACATGGAGTGATGGTCCATTTGTCAAAGAAGAGTGTCACTAGTATGCTCAAGGGATACGAGTTACAAATCTCTTCTACAGCATTTTCAGTCTCTGTTTTATGAACTATAAATTCATGCTCAACACATGAAACACATTTGAACCTAGAACCAGTGCTCAACATGTGCTAAAATGTTCACATTATTTTATCACGTCTTAGTACCATGAAATGCTGCTTAACATGACACAAACATTCCTGTTTTTTATGCACCTGAAACTCAAGCATGGATTTTCCTTTGTTGGACTCAAGCATGAAGCGAAAAGCACCAATTCCTGTGTTGGGATTGTCGACCTCCTCTCTGTTTCCCTGTAAAGGAGAACAAATGGTTAATAACCGTGTGCTGTGTTTCTTAAAGCCGCAGCTTGAGTTATGTAGTATGTGATGACTTGCATCCTTAGACTTTGAGGTCAGCCACAGACACCGAGGACGACAACTAAAATATCTGATGCATATTCTTTTTTTTCTACATTGATCTCTTTATGCCACTCTGGAGAAATGTTTTGGCGAGTAAAAGAAAGATCAGCTTAGCAAATTTTTCCAGAAAAATCAAATAGGATCCGTATGTTTACTGGGGCTTAAAGATACACACTGACTTTATACAAACACTTTTACTCCACAGAGCAGCTTTTAACTAAGTCCCTGCAGCTGTAGAGAGGAGCCACCTTGTCAAAAGTGACTGATTGGAAGTCAGTCCAAGGCATACTTGCAAAGCAACAACCAGATTTCAATAATAAATGTGCTTTTGTAGTCAACTTAAACACATAACATTCAGAACCACTTACATTGAAGGAGGCCAAGGCCTCACTCACACTCTTCTCAATGAAGTCGTCTGTGATGCGACGGGAAGGATGTTCATTGAAAACAGAATTCATGAGGGCAATCTTGGCAGCGCTGCGTCTTGCCTCTGCTTTGGTGGGACAGAACTGTCAAACATTAAAAAAAAAATAAAAAATGAACATTAGTCTGATGAAATAATATACTGATGACTAGCAACGTTTATATGGAGGTACATTTGCATCACTCTATCTGGCCCTTCATTTGCTGTTTAGTGGACTTTTGTTTACATGGAGCTTCAATAAACATCAATTTACATTAATCATGCAGTATGAAGGGTAAAATTGAAAACTCTTCTGTTGAACATTCACGATAAAAAAATGCAGATACTGTACCTGGAAACTCCCGAAGCAGCTGCCTCCTGGAAGACTGACATAGCAAACATAAGGAGCAGTGTTAGACGGAACCATTTCATAAACAACCAGAGCTCCGTTCCGCAGATCGGCTCCTCTGGTCAGCTTCATCTGCCAAAACTCCTGCAAAGCTTCCACCACGTTTACTAGAGGAAACAGACAAACAGAAAAGCTTTATTACATTAGGTATATCAACTAATTCTTTTAGCAATAATCTTGTTTTTATTAAAAATCTTATCCTGCACGTCTTGTCCTGCTTTTTGTGATTGGTTTGCATTTCAATTGCTGGCTCTGCTCTGCAACATCCTGTCTGAACACAGAAATGTAATGGGTGGGGGGGAGGTCATTTCAAGGATGCCAGGGGATTTTCCTGCTTAAAAAACCTTGAGGTGACTGCTTAGAGGAAACTCTGCATCATTTTGGAGTAGTTGCTTAAAGACACACTCAACACTCCAGTTTACGTGCTCAAATTATTTTCCTGTCTTCCTGCAGGAAACAACAGCAAAGACAGAGTCATAGATGGTTATTTGCACTTGGGTCTGCAGGGAGACGTGGGACACCAACACCTTCCTCTCACCTCAAACACATGTTATGTAGGATGCTTCTAACTCACAAGTTCTGGAGTCTGATCAGTCCGTTTTGGGACTGCCAGAAGCTTCCCTGGTGTATTTTAAAAAAATATTATCCTAGGTATTTCAACATTTAACTCCAGTTAAACACTAGATCCGTGGTGAGCCATTGGATGTACCACCCACAATAAAATATATTCAGACCCCACCTGCCAGCTCAGGACAATGATACACTGCATTTGGTCTGTTTTTCAGATGAAAATGTGTTTGGTCAGTTTTTGAGAATTTCCTTAATGATAGAAGTGGGAACAGACAGGAAATACTGGGAGACAGTGAGCGTGACAGTGGAGCTAGTCCAGACTTTAACCTCACAATGAAGGGGGAATGTGGTATGTTTTATATTATGTTTTAAAGCTTGTTTAATAGATGACATGTGACTTGGACCACTGATTTACCAGGACAACCCTGCTTCCAATTTTCATAAACTTCCTAAGACATTGTAAATAATATGAAGCACCACAACTCGATTCACAAATAATGCACATTGTACTGTAAGAATTCAGTTGTTGATGTAGGTAACATGTATCAGACAAAAATGAAGGTGCATCAGACTGTTGAGATTACAAAGACAATAATGATCGGTCATGATAGGAAAAGGTACTTTTTAAATTAAATTAATCTGTCTAAATCATGCTTTGATTGGAAAAAGAATGTCCTTTCATTTCCTGGTTAAGAAATTATAATTATATGGAAAAAAGTGCAAATAGCCAAATTACATAATAATGTGGGGGAAATGATTATTGCCAAATGCAATTTGAGAAAGGAAGCTATGTAAAAAAGGATATTAGGACAGAAATACAGCTATGATGGTCCAGTGCTGACAGTTTGCCGTAGCTCTGGTGGTGTTAAGCAGTCTAAATGGGACACAGGAGTGAAGGGGCTATCAGTTAAAACAAGGAGGGACAATGTTTTTGAAATAAATCCTATTAGCACAGAACAGGAACACTTGAATTGTCTGCCAGTTAACAGCCAACATCATAGCAGCTGGTGTTTTTTTTTACTGTAGTTTTTATCATGCCTGCTGTCAGTGTGGCGTAGTTATGTTAAAAAATAAACAGGTGGGTTAACTATATCCTCCAGATTATTATCGTGACTCCAATCCATGGATGGAAAGAAGAGTTGACTTGCTGTTGACAAAGTGTAAAGAAACTTTCCTTTGTTTTTCAGTGTTGGAATTCACAGTACTGACCTACAATATAAAACAAGATACATTTACTGTGGATCTCAGGGTACAATAGCCTATTGTTACTCGGAGGTAAAGCCCCCGAGCTGGTAATCCTTTAAAGAAGGGGCTGAAAACAGATTTGGCTGTGGCCGTAACTAAAAGCCAAAGGAAAACTTATAATTGCACAAAGGAAAACTTATAATTGCACAAAGGGAAACGTATAATTGCACAAAGTAACAATGTGGCGAAGCTACATCAGGTGAAACGAATCTTATTACAGGGCAAAACAATAGAAACTGGGCACATGTGATTCTGTGTAGCTATACGAGTGTTTTCCTTGTTAATCTACTCTAAACAGATGGCGCAGCTAAAAGTGGTTTTCTTCCTCCCCAACCATAACTGAAGCGGCAGATTAACATCATCATATTATTTTATTAAACTTACCTCTGCCATAACCTTGTGTGTGTTTGGCGAAGCTGCGGACCACAGCCTCCACCGCCTCCTTCAGCACCGCCGGGTTCCCCGGGTTACAGTGGCCGGTAGCCCCCGGCCCAAGCCCCGCTCCCACTCCGCCGTACAGGCTGTGGAGCTGCAGCGGAGGGGGCGGTGGGGGAGGCCCGGACGAAGCGGCCAGAGAGGCCGGGGAGGGCAGCAGCGGCGCGATGGGGACCGTCACCCCGGGCCGGAGAGAGGAGCGCAGGGTCCCGGTCGGTCCTGAACCGAACCCGATCCCGGGCTGCAGCCTCTGAGGGCGGATACTGTCCGGGATCACGTTAGATTCCATTGTCCCAACGTCACGTCTGCGAACTCCGGGTCTGGAGGAAATCTGTGCCGATCAACCCGACTGATCCAGGCTCAGAAATGGTCGGTAAAGGCTGAATGAACAAAGTGGTGGCAGGGTTTTGTCAATCACAGCCTAAAGAAACACTTATCCGATGTTGATTCGACACACAACACTGCTGCTATGCATCCTCACTCTCTGGATTAGACTGCGGGATTGTCAGTCAAATGGTGCCTTTACGGACTCCTCATATCCTCCTCGTTCTCCCTTTAGGACCACTGCGCCGTTATTTTTGCACGTTTTACCCAATTATGTTTGTGTTTTTAGCCAGTTACTGGTAAAAACATCCCACATGTAGGAAACTGTACTATGTAAGAATGATACTGCTGCTATTACTACTACTTTGTTGTTAGTATGTAAAGTAGTGAACGTTTATGTAAAGTTTTGTATTTATTACATTGTGCACTTTTGTATGTTATAGACTTATTGTTTATTTTTGGCAGTGAAAACGGTTTTGTGAATATTTGGCTCTTGATTGTCACAATAAAGTGTGTTTTATTGTTTTGTGTCTGTTTTCAACAGTGAGCTGACAGACTAATCTTCATGTCATTCTTTCTCTAAACTGTAATTTACAGTTTTTTCCTATTGACTACATACATGCAGTACTGTCTGTTCATATCTACTGTCTGTTCATATCGGCCATTTTATAAAGTGCACGTTTTAAAATCTGATTTACCAAACAAAAATAGCCATGTAGCCATTTGTGAATTTGTGACTATTTGGTTACAAATGTTGACCAACAATAGTTGTCTCTATGCTTTAAGAGCTGGAAAAATAAATAAAATGCCAAAAACTTTAAACATTTTTTTTCAACTGATACCTAAATGTTATGATTCAGTTAGCTGCGTATAGGACAACTACACCTTTGTTTTATGGCATGTAGTTCATTAACATACATTGATGTTATAGTAATTTTTCCGACATTTTCTGTAGAACTTGAAGGCAGCAGTGGAAAGTCTGAGAAATATCAAGCCAAGAAATTTGAGCCTCCTCTGTTCTCCTCTGGCACCGACATAGTACGACTACAGTGTGGATTTACAGCTCCAACTCTGCAGCCTGAGGCATGTGATTAAAACCTGAAGCAGAGTGGCTCAGTTTACTTGATAAGAGAACGAAAGAGAAATGACGTGACTTCAAGCTTCAAACAGACAACCAAACAGATCATAAAAGTTACTGGGGTTAAGTTTGAGTTTTTGGACCACCAACAGCACAAACACTTGGAGAGGAAATGGGAGCTCCTCTTGTACTTTCAAAGTGATTTTTACGAGGTTGTGGGCCTTGTGTAATTTTTCATTCTTTCTGTGGTCTGGGATGAGGCCAGAGGGGTTCAGAGGGGGAACAAGGAACCATGTGAATCTTTTTCATGCGGAATCTGCATTGAAACAAAGATTCACTGTTTGTCTGGTTCCACTGAAAAACAATTGTTAAACATGTTAGAGCAGAGTGAGAGTGGACATTTCATACAAGGAAAAAAAAAACAATGTGAGGCTATGGCCAGTTGACATTGTTTACAACAGAGTGCACACACAGCAGAAAAATCCACAAAACTATATATCAACATTGTAATGAGAGTTCTGTTCAGTGGAGGGCGTGCTCTCATTGCAGTTTATCACTTAATAACCTCAACTATGCAGCTTCAATGGCTCATAATGTTGTTCTCCAGCTGTTTTCTGTAAATGCTTGATAGACGTTGATAGAGCTGGATACAGGATGCTTCAAACAAAGTCCAACCACATACATATAAGTTACATTTAATACTACTCTTTGTTTCAGACCACATCGTGTACTTCTTAGCCCATTGTCGGGTTTTCAAATCAGATTCTATAGGAAAAACATGTGATTAAAGATTATAAAGTCTGCGCATTTTGAGGCCCATGTCCTGTGTTAGATGCCTGAGTCATTAGACGTTCCCTCACACAGACATTTCCCCTCCAATCATCACGGATGCCCTTAGTTCAACATTGTTCAAGTTCAAGTATTAAAGAAAAGCTCAAAATATAAATACGGAGTTGTGTGCCAGGACTTTGTTTTCTCGTTTAACCCCCATTGATAATCTTACAATCCATCAGAATATGTGACCGTTATATGACCAGTGTTGGAAACTGGACTTCAAATCTAACATTTAGCTGCATTTGCACCTGTGTAAATCTAAGCACGTAATAAATACAATGTATAAGTGAAGGGAGCATTGTTTTTGCACGTGTATTTTTACTAAATACTTTAAACACATTTTGTCTATACAGTATGTTTACAGAACACTGTTTTGTGTAAGACTTAAAATGTAGGACTTATTTGTACGTATTTAAGATTGTGGCATCAGGACGTCCTTAGGAAGATGTGAGTACTTGCTCTGCCACGTATGTGTGAAGATGTATCACCTATCACATTACAGATAAATTAATCTTTGGGTGTGGGTGAGGCATCAGGTCAAACCTTTACACATCCACTTCAGATTAGCAAAAATAAGTTTTCAGGGTTTATTTTGGTCTCTTTTGTTCAGCCCTTCGGTTCCCGATGTAATATTCAGCCAAACCACAGATTTCCTTTCTTTACATTTTCTCATTTTTTTTCACCAGAAGTAGGAATGGTCTGTGCCATCAATCACATTTTAAGAGGCTTTGCTAGATGTGAACAACCTACTGTCAACTGTTTCCACCAAAGGAGTCCAGGCCAGTGGTGCACAAACTCTGGACAGAGAATAATTTCACGTTCCCACATCTGGTTTTAATCGAAGCTTTATAGTCAAAATCTGACTCCAGTGCAGGGCTTTCTCCAAGATTATATTCACATTTTGTTAAACACTTTGCTTTGTTTATTATCTACTTGTGTATTTGTCCTGTCTATAACTGATTAGGATGGAATGAGGTAAAGTATTAATTACTTTACAACCAACAATAAAGATAAACTGTCAGCTGGAACACCCTGATGGATGTAAACCAAAGGTAGAAGGCTTACGTCTACATGGTCAGTTTTCACATTTAACTTAAAAAATGTGTTTGTTTTCTATTTAAAAATAGCGTTCAGTCATCTAATTCCTGTACCAAACACTGTTCATTAATTTAATGTTACAACTCAAAAATACAGGCTTTTGTATTTTTGCTAAAAAGATGGTTGGAGCTACATGTTAGTTACATAATGTAGATAACCATAAGGACAATATATTATATAAATAAAAATAAAGTCTTATATAATTAGAAATGATTTTTTAATGCTTTCATAGTGAATGCCCAGTGATGCTAAGTCAGGGGTAATCATACATTTCCACAATACAAAACTGTAAAAATGTTGCATTTTCTTTAATTAGTATAACTTTTATTTAGTGTGTAGCTTAATTTGTAATTTTACAATCGAACCTTTAGACACATAAGACTAAGCGCTTTAATAAAACAATTTATTAACCAGAACTCATCAGTACAGTAAAAACATAAAAAGTCATAATCATGATGCGTCCAACCTTTAGAAGATGACTATGAAGTTAGATTATATAATAAGAATAATAATGATAAACTTTCTTTATACAATTAGGAGCACTAACATTGTAAAAATAAAAAAGAAGTTACACAGTGTCTAAGAACAAAAGCACAAAAAAGCCAAAGCACACATAGTACAAATAAAAGACTATCTTCTGTGTTATCATCTCTGCTGCAGCTGGTGTGTCTTTATCAAATGTTTCCCCCATCGTCACTATCATAATGATGATGCTGTTACCGATGATTAAATGTCTTTATTTAATCAATATGATAAGATCCACTGTCATGTTGGACTTTTGACAGGCACAATTGGACTTTGCTTTAGTTTGTCCTGGTGGCAGACTGAGCAGCAAGGGTCAGCGCTGTGATTCCCTCACCAGCAAAAACATCCAATAATCTTTTGTTCCTTTATCTGGTCCAATCAGATTCCCATTGTGACAGAGCTGCATCACAGCGCAGGACTATAAGAAGTGCAGGAGTCCAGCAGGAGGGCACCTTTTGGTCCGAACTCTCCAGCAGTACAGGTGAGTCAAGTTTCCATGTGTTAACATCTATTGTAATTTATTTTTTTTCTCTGCTTCAAGGCATTTTACCTTTTTAACTTTTAACTTTGACATTTGTTTTGCAATCCTCTCCCTTTAAATATTTATGTAGATTTTTCTAAGTCATGCAGTATGGTTATTAGTTTTAGTTATATTTTCACAAAATGTTAATTATTATTTTTAAAAGTTTCATGTCTTAATTTGCCATTTGTGTACAATAATTTGAGTTAGCATTGTCTTGTCACCTATTCAATTACATTTGAACCTTATTGCTGTGATAGATTACAACAGTAAACCTAATTTGAACCAATGTGGGCAAATTCAATGCTAAAATAATATACATTTTAGACCCTTCTTTTAGTTTGTTACAAAATAATAAGCTGCATTTTCTTTTTTTTTTATCTATTGTTGGGATTTGTTTTTTAAAGGTCCGTATGATTGAAGAATGATTAAAGAATGAAGACTTTAACAGCTAAAACAACACAATGCTAACTAATTGTTTGATGCTCTTGACTCAAAGTAATAAAAACAAATCGCCAACGTTTTACCTTATCTGTGATACACTGTTCTGAACTCAAGGTTCACTTATCTCATTCAGGGACTCAGACCTAACTGGAGCCATTGATATGAGTTCTGTGATAAGCCACATAAACAAATGAGTGTGCAGTGATTTGTACAAATACACAGTACCAAAACATTTAATTATTTCATGACAAAACCTGAATCAGTGAGTCATCTGATTGAGTAACAGGCTTTACTACATCACACTTCTCGAAAACAACCACATGAAACGGCGAGATTCAACGCTTATCATTATGGTTTTAAAAAGACATATCATTGGGAAAAATGATTAATTCAGTAAATGGTGCACTGTACTGTTGCCACATAAATTAGAGAGTAATTTAAATCTATGGGAAAAGGTGAAAGGGCTTTAGTCCACACCGACTTACCATAAGATAAAAATGAAGAGACTTAGTTGTTTCATACCGCACCATACAGAATAACTTCTGTTTTTGTAGGTCTTCACCAGTCAGCAGCCATGAAGTTCTCCCTCATCGTAGCAGTTGTCCTGCTTGCTCTGGCACAGGGTAAAATCTTCTCAGTCATTTGAAATTCTCCAAATACAACTCAAATAATGGTGGATAACAATGCTTACACACTGACTCAACCTGTCTTTGGAAACCAACAGGAAGCTTTGCCCAAGAAGCGGCCGACTTGGAAAGGCTCGGTCAGTACTTTATGGATTTGAAAAACAAAATGACTCAGGAGCTGACAGATCTGATCAGCAAGCACGACCTGAAAACCCACGCTCAGTGAGTACAGTGAACTGTCGACCTCTTCACATAAAGCCACAGTTTAGAGGCGCCTTTTGTTCAGGATGATTAAAATCTTCTACTGCTCACTACACTGGAGCTTGTTTGTTGTTACACCCAAGAGGCAGAAGTACCTTTGCCCAAGTTCTTTACAAGTTTGATATATTTATAGTATTCTCATTTCATGTCTATTACATAGTTTTTGTTATAATTTAGATTTTATAAACAATTTAAAATGTTATGAGCGTTAGAGGCCAAATAGTAACAAAATAGTAATTTGTACAAGATATTGATTTTCCATTGCTTAGATATTAATCCAACAAATTTTCCAAAAGTATAAATTACAGAGGGCATTCAGCATTATTTGTACTTTGGATACAGCCTGTAGATTTAAAGTCATTAACTGTTACATGTCTATTCAGTTATATCGTACTTGTCTTGTGCACCTTTTACATTCAAATGAAATTGCAAATTTCTGTTCTTACAGTGAAAGCTACATGTTCATTTTTTTCTGAAAGCTTCTACTCACTTGATAATCACTTTAGAAACTTTAAAATTCAAAGTTTACACACTAGAAAATATAGATCCTTTGTCATTCGTTACCCGACAGGACCTTTCTGGATGACAGCAAGACCCACCTGGAGCCCATAGCAACTCAGATCCAGGATCAGCTAAAGAGTGTTGCCACCAATGTCGAGGACCAGATCAGGCCCCTAACTGCCAATGTTCAGGCTCAGATCCAGCCCATGGTCGACAACTTCCAGAGGCAGATGGAGGCCATCATGCAGAAGCTGACTGAGCAAGCCAAGGCCATTGGCAACTAAACCAGCTGTTGTTCCTAAAAATGCAATGTGCCACACCATCATCATCGTCATGGACAGAGTTGTTGAAGCTACCCGCATTTATGTCTGGCCTGAAAGAGCAGGCAGAAGTACAGCAGTTCAAAATGTGTTGAGTGCTCATTAACATTATATCATCTCTGTCCAAAAGCACAAATAAAAACCTGGAAGATAACATAATTACATGTATCATTATGCATGATGTGTCTATGGGAGTGTTTTAATTGACTTGACCATTGACTTTTAAATTAATTTGATATTGACTAGCAAAAATTTCACTTTCTATAATCAAGTTGGCATTAAAAGAGAAAAGCTTTAATTTACAAAAATCAATAATTTACAAAATCAATAATTTCTCAAACACAACAGTTCCATTTATAAGTTTTATTCAAGCAAGCAAAGGTCAAGGGAGATTTCACAATAGCAGGCTTCAAGAGCCAAAACATTCAAACATTTAAAAGGAATAAAATGGCAGAAAGGAATGATTTTAATGTTATTTTGTCACATTTTCTCTAAAACCCCTCAGAAATACATCATTTTTATTCAAACTTTTTCTGTTTTTTAATGTTTGTTTTTTTTTTCATTTTAACTCAGCAAACCAAGCCTAGGGTTTATTTTCGTCATAGGCCTGGCTGGACACTTGTTCCCATTAGTTTTTTTAATATATTATTTGATTTATTTTTACTTTGTTTTGAGTATTTTTAAGTTTTTGACTGTTAGTCTTTATCCCCCATCGGTGAAGCTAGTCTCAAGGTTCCCCATTCCTGTGGGTAGAAAGAAAAATTACTTTAAAAAAAAAAAAAAAAAAGGTAATATAAATCTGCATATTCACCTAATCAACAAGCTCACACTATTTACAATACAAAGTTACAGCTGGATGCACAGCAATGAAAACACTATACATGTTAACAGCCAGCGCTCAATTCGCAACATAATCATAAGGAGTCCTGATCTCCTGACAAAACTGTCCTGCCTTTTGCTAAATGTAGCTCTGAAAAAGTAGTTCTACCTTGGGTTCAAACACTTGGGACACCAGTTGAATTTGTCACAGTCTTCTGAGCAGCCTCCTTGGCTTGGTGGGCCTGAAGCACAGCCACCGCTTCATCCACCTACAAAAAATTGATTTAGTTAGTATTAGAAAACGTAAGACATAAAGGTGCATTCTCCAAGTGCTTCATTTCCACAAGATCCACTTTCCTGTGCCTAAAGCTTGTACCACATCAAGCCGGCCATCAGCCAAAGTCTGGCCACCTTTAGTGCTCTGCGTTCTACACATTTTGCATTAGCTGGGCTCCCACCAGCACGTTGAATCAGTGTTAGTCCCGTATGTGACAGACCGCTCTGATTGGCCGCACAGGTTAGCATATTCAGTGCAGAAGAAACTACAAGATGAAGTGCCACTTGTTATTTCTTGAGACATTTTCAATTACAAGCAGCTACAAACAGTCGGTGGTTAGCAAGAGAGCTATGAAAATGGTAAGGAAACGCTGCTTTGTTTACAGTTGGCACATCTGCAGTCCTAGATCTTCACGTTCCCTTCCTCTCACACAGAGAAAGAATGTCCATGCAAGTAAGCCACTGGCTGAAGAGTTTTCAGTGCGTTCAAATGCTAATTGCTGGTCCAGACAAAGTCGGCATGAAGGGATGTGGCCATTTGTCTTTACCTGTGCTACTTCTGTGATGTCGGCTTAATGTGTTAAAAAAACTCCAGTGCCAATAGTTTTCAATGACATTTACATTAAAGCCAGAATTCACTCTTACTTTCAATTTTATGTCTTGGTAAACTTACAGAAACAGAGCAGTAGTCAATATTAATGAACTAAACACTCGCCTTTGAGCGGAGAGACTCTGGAGACTCCAGCATGTGGAGCAGTTCTGAGTTGTCAATCTCCAGCAGCATGCCTGTAATCTTCCCTGCCAGGCTCGGATGCATGTTCTGGATCAGTGGGAACAGACGCTCACCTACGGTAAAAAAAGAGGGTTTAAGACACATTGGCTAAACACTAAAATGTTGTCTTTGGTTTATTAATTCAGTGCCACTTGTGCAAATGTACTGAGAAAGTACCTAGTAAGGTTATAGCTGTGTTATGGCTCCTATAAGGGGGTGGGTGCGGGAACTGTATATACTAAAAATATTATGCATATAGTCTAGTGAGAGGCAATGGGCCATCTTAGGCCATGCTAACAGTTTACTAACACTTACCCAGCATCTGCTTCTGTTCCTGTGGTGGAGCAGCTGCCAACATGGAGGCGGTCAGCGGTTCCTGTCCTTGGACATGAACAGCAGGCTAAGAGGAGGGGGCATAAGGAATTATTTGTCAGACCAAAATATTTTAAATGAACCTTAAAGAAAAAAAAGGAATTTTTTGGAACATGAAGGCAGAATGCTTTAGCAGGTCTGCCGTTTCAAATGTGCAATTTCTACCTGCTGCATGGTGACTTGTGGCTGAGCACTCATGTGCTGCTGGGGATTGCGAACTCCTGCAGCATACTTGTACTGAGGGACTCCGCGGACAGGAGTCGCTGCAGCTGCTGCAGCGGCTGGTCGGGGACCCATGCTCTGAGTGGCTGCAGTAGGAGTCAAGAGGAAACAGACAATAACTCTAACTCCAAAGTAACAGTGATACATTTGAATTGTTGACATTAGATAAATAAATTGATTGTGCGGCTAACTGACCGACACGCTGGGTAGACATCATGCGAGGCACCTGGGAAGCAGGCCGCATAGTACTGAAGGTCTGAGGGCGTGGGGCTGAGGGACGCATGGCACCTGGCATGTTCTGGAAGTCTTTAAACACACACCGAAAAAAATGATGGGCTCATGACAAATACAAATAATTGTGTGACTATGTTGTATTGTGTTTCAATGCCCTTTTAAAATGAGGACAACGTGATGGAAAAAAGCTTTAGGGTAGAGGAATACTCACGTTGTGGCCGTACACCTTGGGTGGTCCAGCGCGGACTTGGGCGGAGCTGGGCCATCTGGCCAGCAGCAGGGTAGTAAGCAGCACGGTTCTGGGCCTGAGGTATGGCTGCCATGAAGTAGCCAGAGGGTGGGGCTGGCTGGTAAGGATTGATGACTGGGTTTGGCACTGCACGCACACTGGCCATCCGCTGCATGTACTGGTTAGTCAGGTGGGCCTGACGCTCCTCTTTTCGCTGGGCCAGGGCCACATACAGTGGCTTTGTGGCTACAATACGCCCATTCATTTCTGTCACTGCTTTGGTGGCTTCCTCTGGTGACGAGAAGCAGACGAAGCCAAAACCTTTGCTGCGACCTCCTTCCATCATCACCTGAGGTGAAAGCTCATTTAAATGAATTACAAAATATGGATTCCTGCTCATAAACTATTTTTTTAATCTGCCAATACTAAATCAGCAGCCAGTAGTTAGACACTGCATTTCTACCTTAGCGCTCGTTATGGTGCCAAATGGTGAGAACTCCTTTCTCAGGCGTTCATCATCAATTCCATCATCAAGGTTCTTTACATACAAATTTACACCCTGAAAACAGACAAGTATAAACTTATTGTCCTCTTTTGAAAACATGAACATATTTATTTGAATTTCTTGTCTGTAGTGCATATTTATCCCCACAGACCATTGTAAGTAATGTGGGGCCCATGAACTACAATCAGTGTTGCAGCCATTTTGGCCAGTGCAGCCTACTGAAAACGGAGCACTGAATTTGACAAAGCTGCGGTTTTCAATAAAATCCTCAAGTCCAAAGGTAATGAATGAATAGTATAAAAAGGGGTTTAAAATTACATTTTACTACAATATAGTTGAGACTAAAACTGGCAATGACCCATCAAGACAGAAAACAGCTCACTGAATATATTTAGTGGTTTTTCATTGTTGTATTGTGGGGCATCATTTTGCCTTTAGGAGTTTTACCAATTTGTGCTAAAAGAGGAAAAAGAAAATTCGACCTGGTAGCGAGTCATGCGATCTTGTTTCATTTGCTCAAATTTGCGCTTGAGCTCTGTCTGTCGCTCCACCTTCTTCTGGGCACGTCCAACATAGATCAGTTTGCCATTCAGCTCCTTCCCATTCATTTCGTCCACTGCCTATTGGAAACAAGAAAACCAATGTAACGTAGAAGTGTGGAATATTGAACAGGCTTAAAAAACCCTTCTGTTCATCTCTTACTTTCTGGGCATCCTCATGCCTGTCGAAGCTGACAAAACCAAAGCCCCGAGACTTTCCTGTGTCATCCGTCATGACACGAATACTCATGGCATTTCCTGAACAATAGAAGAAGGCTTTAAATTTTAGTGACAATTTTTCCACATTGTATTGCAAATCGAGACAAGTTATGTCAACAAACTGTATGAAATATGGACACTGACCGTATTTACTGAAGAGTTCCCTCAGCTTCTCATCATCCATGTCATCACCAAAGTTTTTAATGTAGACATTTGTAAATTCTTTGGCTCGGGCACCCAGTTCAGCCTCACGCTCTTTTCGAGATTTGAAGCGACCCACAAATCTGCATATAAATTGACGAAGAAAACTTTGAGGCACACCAACAATGCCACGGTCTTATATTTGTAAGTTTGCCTGAATAGGCTTGTTAAAGTGGACAATAAAGGTGGTGAGTAGGTCAGGATGTAACTCCAAACACCATTTCCATCTAAGAAAAAAGTCCAGTTGATGTGACTTGACTTGCAGTTACCATACCTGGATGACTGAAAAGATTCAGACATATTTTACACGACAATATTGATGAAATGGGCTATGCAAAGAGGATCAGATCTACCAGATCTATATATTCAGTCTGATCTTTGACAAAAAACAAACTATAATGCTAAAAACTGCTTAAGTATAAATGAAACTAGGTGCAATATCAATTTAACAGGGATTTTTATTTAAGACATTAAAACTAACACATTCACTTACACTTTTCGGTCATTAAGCAGCATGCCATTCATTTTCTCAATGGCTCGCTCAGCTGCCTCTTGAGTCTCAAAATGCACAAAGCCATAGCCTTTAGAGCCATTCTCATCGCAAACCACCTTAGGAGAAGAAGACAAATTATGCTTTTAATGTAGGCAATAGAGAGCCACATAGTATATCAATTTAAACAAGTTAGATTATCCCAGTGTCCCCTTTCATTGTTTTAATATAAATATTTTAAGATACTTGAATGCAAAAAACAAATAATATCTGCTCCTTATTTCCCATTAATACATTTCTGTTGTTTAGGGTTGTTCAGAGAAACAGCATGTAGGATTAAATTGTGGGGAACAGTGCACATTTTAGAAGCTTACAGTAGGGGTGCAAAAGTGTGGATTCCTTTATTTTGAAAAAGCAGAACATATTTGTTTTTCTATTGACATATACAGTTTGCCGCTTTTTGTAATGCTCACAGGCCAAAAGCACAACTATGATAGCTAACCATCCCACTGGTTCAGGTGAAATACAAAGGTGAAAATGACCTCAGGTATTTTACCTTGCATGACAGGATGTTGCCAAAAGCAGAGAATGTGTCATATAGAGCCTTGTTGTCGATTGACTTGTCAAGATTCTTGATAAAGATGTTTCCCACACCGCTTTTTCTCAGTGATGGATCACGCTGCGACCACATGATGCGGACAGGCCGCCCCTTGATCACATCAAAGTTCATGGTGTCCAGTGCACGCTCAGCTGAGGGGAGGGACATAGAGACAGTGTTATTTAATACATTTAAATTTTCATCTGGCGTTAGGTTGGGGATGCACCCATTCTGCGCAATCTAAAGACATGACAGTATATAGCCTATTTTAGACATGAACTCTAGAGAATGTCAGGAGGATCAGGTCCTAACATTGTCTGGAGTTTCCCTTTCAACTGTGTAAGCAACATCACAAAATAGTCCCTGGGAGATGCGTTCTCACTTGTGCGGAAATACGCCGTGTAATTGGGCAAGGGGATGGTGCTTGGGAGGGGGAAAAGGACGCAAAAGCAAAGCTGCGAAAGTGACAGTGTTTTGCTTTGTAATCTGGTCGCATACCACAGAATCTTGTATTTGTTTGACGATTTCCAGGTCTGCCCTTACCGAATTTTGTTGTCCTTCCAGCTTGACATTGTTGCTGTGTTCGTATGAATGAATGAGTTCTTCAACTTCGGTTATTTGTATTTGCCCGGTTACGCGGCAGTCGCAGGAAATGGACGTCATCGACAGGCCCACTCACTCATGGTGAATCCTCTGGAGTATCACCTCTATTCACAAATGAGCTTGAGCTTAATCCAGACTTTGCACTAGGGACCTGGCTCTGTAAAGTCCAGGTAATGTCAGGGCCAACAGACTTGGGTGTTTGCATTGACACATACACCGGCTCCAGAGAAAGTCTGGAAAAGGTCTGAATTCCAGTGCATATCTGGTGGGGTTAAAGGTGGGGTAGTTAGTATCAAGGGGGTTGTGTAAATATCATTACAAAACCTAAATTATGTCCACAAACTGGATCTTTCAGCTTCTCCCAAGGCCATTTAGAAAAAAATGCGGTCCAGAGTGCAAGCAGTCATGCTGGATTGACAAATTTACTTTTTGAAGTCTTCATAGTGTTAGCCTCTTAGGTGCAGCTAGAGAGTTTTTGTTACTGCATGAATCCAAAATTTGTCTCAAGTTTCAGACAAAGTGCTTGTGGTCAGACGAACAGTACACAAGGTGCATAGTGGTTATCAAATGCTTAAATTACAGCACTGTGTAGAAAATGTTAATCACAATTTCAGTGAGAACAAGTGGAAAATATATATTACTATTTCCGTTGCATCTTTTGCCTCATAGTTGAAAGCCCTAAAAAAAGTAAAACATTAAACACACATTGGGTTGGAGATTTCACCAAGTACATCAAGCCCCAAACAATGACAAACATGCAAATTATTTCCACATTTTTAAAAATCAAAATTTGAAATCTCTAATTTATAGTCAAGTGTTCTGGCCCCTAAGCGCCATTTAGAAGCCTAGTTTAGTCTTGACATGCAGCGTGAGTGGTACCTGATATGCACATGTGTGTGCCTTCCAAAACTATCCTTCATTAATTTAATTTACCACAAAAAGAAATCAATCATGTTCTAGACACAATGCGAGTACCACAGGACAGTGCTTCAATACCACTGTAGGAGATTTGTTATTAATGTTTAATAAATAAATAAATAAATTAAAAAAAAAAAACTAAAAGCTTTTTTGTCAAATAGCAAATACATTTTTTTGAAAATGCATACTAGTCCTGTAATTTATACTGATAAATGATCATACTGCAACTAAGCATTTTAAGAGGATTTAATCAAGTTATGTGACAGCAGCCGAGGTTAAACCGTTGGGGTGTTGCCCCTGACAGAATACTGATAAAAAGTCATTGATAGTGACTTGGCTGCTGACAGTGCTCTGCAACACTATTGGGGTGGGCAGGGCGGACGCGGGGCTTTTCTGCTACGCCACTGCTGGGAGGTTCAAATGAAGAGACCCTACCGACAACATGTCGGCCGCAGTCACGTGTAGTGAATAGGGGCAAGCATATTTAAGAAGATACATTTTACACATTTTAGTCGCTATTTTTCTCAAATTACTCACCGTCCGCTGGCTGTTGGAAGTTGACATAAGCGTATCCAAGGGAACGCCGGGTGATCATGTCCCTACAGACCCGGATTGAAAGGATGGCTCCGGCTGGGCTAAATTTCTCGTACAGCATGGCCTCAGTCACATCTTGATGCAGATCTCCGACGTACAAGGAGGCCATGGGGTAACTGGGAGCACTCGGGTTCATTTTCTTTGGCTCCGAACGCTACCAAAGTAAAGCTAAAGAAAAACTTTTCGGCGACAGTAAGATTGTTGCTTGTTTAACGCAAACTGGTGTTGCGACGTTAGTTCCTAATAGAAGACTGATGTTGAATGTTAGCAGACGCTGGATTCTAAGTTGCGGTGTTTTCGAGTAAAAATTATAAGATGAGTCTAATAAAATTGAACACTGTCGACTTCCAAAGGGATTAAAACTGTCATTCCAATTTGACAGAATGATAAAAGCAAAATTAACGTTACTTGGCCTCGCTTCTCTATCGGTAACGTTAACACGTCGACTCCAAAAAAATTGTCGTTCGATTTAGCGTTAGGCAGCCTCTTCTTGTACGTTACCGTCCAGTCCTCGAATGTCTACTCCAGCTTCACCGACTTGTTACAAAAAGAAAAAAAAAATTTTTTGGTTTTTTATATTTTGAGTTTTTTTTTTGTATTTTTATTTTTTTATAGAATGTGTGCCGAGCGAGCTCAGGAGCACACGCGCACTCACACAGCACTAACA
This sequence comes from Channa argus, assembly GCF_033026475.1. NCBI lineage: Eukaryota > Metazoa > Chordata > Actinopteri > Anabantiformes > Channidae > Channa > Channa argus. The sequence goes on from NC_090197.1 coordinate 14,535,123, forward strand.
GCCGGGGTTGAGGGGGAGGAAACCATCAGGAAGTTGTCATTTATATACTGCTGAGCGCGTCACCAAACTCGACCAATCACCGTTCAGGATAATAGGAAAAAGTCAACAAAGGGGCGTTGACCACAACTGTACAGATGATGAAATCTAGTTAAACGTATTGTTAAAGGATAAAATGGACTTATTGAATTGACAACAATACCCAGTTATTTAGTGTTTTTATATGGGGATGACGTGAGTGGTTATTAAGGTTCCACGGCTTTTCTGTGAGCGGTGCCTATCTGTCACAACATCCTGCTCAACAACCTACAGTACTATGAAATTCATGGGCTGGATCATGCAATTGGTGTCACAGTTTACTGTAAAAACCACCAAATGATTTCCCGATAGTCGTATCTGCTGCTGTCAGGGAAAACAAGACAGAGCAAAATTTGTCACGCCACTTGTCACTATTTGATCAACGTCACTATAATAGGACAGGATAAAAAGTGATCTTTTGATGGACTTACTGTTGCCTGTTAATATGAGAGTAACAACAACGTCCATGTGTTGTGACAAATGATCTGTTGTTTTCGGCCATTTCAGAGGACTTGCAATTATCCCACGGTGAAATCGCAGCAGTATTCCCACATGCAACAGAACATGGCCCTTAACAGCCTGCCTTATCTGCAGGTGGCAGTGTTGTCGGTGAAACGTCGGAAAAATGAAATGTCGGTGAGACATTTCAATTCACCAGAAGGCGGGTAGTGAATAGTTTTATAATCTCACCAGTTTTTCGGTAGTGTAGCCACAGCATTTATAAAATTGCTGAGGGTCAAAATGTGTCTGTAGATCCACCATATTGTTACAGATATTTGACTCAAGATAGAAGGAAAGAAGGAAGGAAAGAAGGAATTGTTACATACACATATTATTCTAATATTATTCTTATATCGTTTTATTCAGGGCAGGTATGACTATTGTATATATTTTATATTTTTTGTGTCCGACACCATACATCAAAGGTTGTGGCCTGCATACCAGTTGATAGATATGAACATGTGGACCATTACTGCCATTTCTGGCTGTGAAGTATTACATTGGTAGCCACTTCACAGAAATAAGGACTAAATGAAATCGTTCTCATTTCTGAGTTTGGACATGGGTACATTTTCAGATTACTGAGAAAATCTTAATGACAGTAGCTAGTATAGAACACAGTGATAGTTTAAGCTGATGAAGCAGCAGCAAACACAGCTTTTCATGCATTAGTATGTAAATAAAATATATATATTTAAAAAATATTCTATCCATATCTACACATCTGTGTACCTAGAAAGAGAGAGAACAAATGCAATGAGCAGAGCACAGTTGATTTTAATGTTTTAATTCCACTTACATGAAAGCACAGAATCAAATAACGTACTCGGAGTGTAACTTGCAAGTTCTGCATCCTGCATTCCATCAGTTTAAAACCCAATATACTGTAATCATAAAAACTGGCACTACTTTGTGACTACTAAATGGCCATAATGCAGCTCTCTACCAAGTTACTTTTTGTAGTCAGTTTATATTGAGTTTTAGTTTCTTTTCATAATGTAGTTTCAAGGAAGGTTAATGTTACTGTAAACCATCTGGTTCAAACTAAATCCTAAGCAAAAACTGCGTTTCAAAGCACGCCTAACCCTCACACCATACTACTGAGAACCACATACATTTCAGGAGTCAAATCAAGATTCAGAGGGAATTAAAATACACAAAAAGAAAATACAAAAACACCTGAATAGAAAATAGTAGAAAGCCACATAAAAGCACATGGCAAAAGTATATTCTGTGCTGCTGAAAAGATAAAATATCAAAAGGTTACAGTATTGAGCCATTTTGTCAAGTTGCTCACATTGTCTTAGGCTGTCTATACCTTTTCATATGAATGGAAAATTGCAGAAAATAATAGTTTACACTTTTCACTGAGTGAAAAGGTGTCAGTAAAATGGAATGTAATTCTCAACAAAACTATCAACCAAAGTTTAACTACAGTTTTCGCAAGGGGTCATTCATACAGAAAAGCATTCCTATGCCCGAATGCACATAGAACCCACAGAGCCATGACATATGTACCATCCATAAAATCACCACCTTTTACACTGGACACAGACAGGACAGGATGGATACAAGCAATATGGTAATACGTGTTTACCATGGACAAACCCTGCCTTCTATATGAGCACTGCTATTGTTAGGGGAGACCTAAAATTTAGCAAATTACAACTGCTGTGACCATTTTTAACAATTAACATGCTTCAGACATGTTTTGTAGTCCTAAGTGTCACAAAAATTGTAAATGTTCAAGTAAAAACATACAAATTATCAAATTTACAGTTTTGTTTGTGTTTTCCTGCAACAGCAGCAGTTTGCTACAGTGATTAAGGTTAAATAGCGTGGGGCTAATGTGGATCTAAGATGGGATTTCACCATGGACAAAAAACCTAAACATCTACTGGTTCACATAATGAGTAATGGTCGAAAAAAGGAAAATCTATTCCATTCTTTTCCCTGTGGACGTGCTCATACATTTAACAAACACGCTTCAATGTATCTGCACACACATAATGTACTTTACACATTGTGAGTGTAGTGTAAACATACATATCTGTGCATGTATGTGCACACACAACCACGCACACAACTTAGGCTGGTGAGAGGTAAAAAATGTGTTTGTTTTGTTTCTTGGGTTCAGTTTTTCTCGGCTGTTGGCTCCGTCTCCTCTGCCTCACCCTCGCCCTGTGCATCTGACGTCCAAAGCTGCGATAAAGCATGATACTAGGATTAGTTCACACTTGCCTTTGCATGTCAAATGTTTAGTCAAGTTCAACAAGTAATGTCAAATCAGCACAGTTATGAAGTGCGGCAGAAAGAGAATGGAAATAAAGTGAATGCACTCACTGTCAGATTGTCACGAAGCAGCTGCATTATCAAGGTGCTGTCTTTGTAGGAGTCATTCTGAAGGTTGTCAAGCTTGGCAATGGCATCATCAAAGGCCTGGAAGAGACAGCCATTAGTGCTTTAACCTATAAGCAAGGCGGGAGTTCCCCAGAGTAATTGTAACCCAGGTTTACATGTATTTTTAAAAACTAACATCAGAAACAGTAACAATATATTAATAGTATTCAAGGGAAAAAGTGTGCATTTATGCTGTGCTTGATTCTAGAAACAGTGCTCATAAAGTAAAAAAAATCTGAGTATAATAAAGCAAGTAAATATGAAAACACGTGATAAAAAAATAACAATAAAAGTGCCTTCTACACCACATGGCACAGGCTCAACTCAATTCGTCTCTACTATTGACTGGACAGAGAGAAGTGTCACTTCCACTGCGTCACCTTTGAGCAACCAGTCATCTCTTCATCTGAACTCATTCTTTCTGCCTTCAGACTCTTCTGAAACAAAAATTGTCTCCTTAATTGTGTTTTTTTTTTTTTTTTTTTTTTTTTTTATAAAATCCTTCCTTGTTTCCGGCTGGTATTGCTATGACAACCAGTTGAGAGGGTACTAAAGCAGCAGTGGATAACAAGGTACTTGGTACCAAAAAAAAGTAGTATTGAGTCAGTTTCACGCAGTGGAAAAAACATTTTAAGAGAAACAGTAAATCAACACACTTCTTTTAGTGGCTGCTGTATGATATACGTTATGATAGTATATCCCCATGATTCAATTATTTAGCTATAATCCTTAGTGTATGGTTTTTGGCATATTAGTGTATGTGCTTTGTGGTTCAACTTATTAGTGCACATGTCCTTACCCAATAACAATATCATTACTTGTGAATAATGGGTTCTTGGTGAAGATTTAGATGTTTGGCAGTACAGGAGTATTGAAAACAGCAATAAAAGACAAAGAAAAACGTCTTGGGTTACTCTGAGCAAAACAGTGAAGAGATGTTTTTCACAGAATGCTGAAGCTTCGATTTTCAAATAAACATACTTGTCACAAACCACTACACACACACTTTAACCACATATCACATAGTTTCACACAATTTGAGGACGTGTTATAGAGGAATTAGTGTAGAAGACAGATGATAGAATCAAACCAAACACAAAAGGGAAGCAGTCAGAAATAAAAACAATAGCGTAAGCAGGGGATGATTCTTACTGTCTTGGCCAGTTGGCAGGCTTTCTCAGGCGCATTGACGATCTCATAGTAGAAGACCGAGAAGTTAAGAGCGAGGCCTAGGCGGATAGGATGTGTAGGCTCCATTTCTTTGTAGCTGATATCCAAGGCATTCTGGTATGCATCTTGTGAGCTATTGATAATGGCTACACACAGGAAGACAGACCAGTCAGTAAGCAGATACTTCACATGGGAAAACATATCCAGGTGCTTATTCAAGTGTACCTCACTCATAAGTGGCTTTGGTTAAAATGCATCTGCCAAGTGACTTAATGTAAATGTTCATATTACCCTGAAATACCATGAATGGGAATATACTCCACTGAGCACCATCTGTGTGTGCATAATTGTGGATGTTTCTGCTTTCCAGACTTTTTTCTGGCAATCACCTACTCAGTGTTTACACACATTAAGGAGCAAAAACAAAACATGAGCAGCCTCCATACTCCTCTAAACATTCAAGTCTTCCAAGCCCAGACTATGCTGGCGGGGGGGAGTAAATCAGCTATTAACAATATTTTAAATCAATCTAATCTACTGATTATTCTCTCAATCATTTAAACAGTGAAATATTATAACAGAGAACAAAGCCCAAGGTGATGTTTACAAATCAGAGATCTTACTAGGCCTTCAGAGATCTTACAGTATATAAATAATTAAAAGCTATATTAATTGTGTACCAACAAATAAACATAAAGGCATTAGCTGGGCAATATAATAATGGAATTAATTTCCAAACAACTGATTTTACAACATGAATTGTGTAGAAATCACATTTTAAAAAAATATCTGATTGGCTTCAAACTGTGAAGTTCCCATTCTCCCTGTCACCTATTAGTGCTACTACATTACACACAGACCTGAGACTTTAAGTTTAAACAACACAATAAGACACGAGTAGAATTTTCCCCTATACTGAATCCTGGCTCAGGTCTTAGTTCCTTAACTTCAAATTTCTTGTTGTGTACAACCCTAAATGTTGGGTACCAATTACGATTGACAAAAAAAAAATAAAAGTAATCCAGAAGATCACTGCCTCCAATGAAAACTGAGATAATATAGAAAAGTCATTTGTGTTGTGCTAATAACAACCAATAAATTGTTGCAAGATTATGCAATAAATACTAAACAAGCAAATGTGACAGACTACCCAAAAGCATTATCATGAATTTTCCAATGAGGTCAAACAATGCTCTAAATTATTTATGATATTAATTACAAATGTGCACCCGAAACAAAACAAAAAACAAAATGACACAAGACAACATGAATATGAGGAGTTAAAACAGAAAAACATCTTTGTGGCAGTTCAGACTGCCACCAAATAAACTCTAAAAATGCCTCATGGCAGCCAGGAGTCCTCCAGAACAGTCCTCCTTTCCCTGTTGCCATAACAACCAAGCAGCAGCCTCCACCTGCATTTGAGCTGCCAGTTGTAGGTCAAGGACAGCAAGGATGTCAGTATTCTGGTGAAGCAAGTGAAGCAAGCCTGGAGGTAATGTGCCCATGTTCATCCCATCCTCAGATGCATAAAAATTACCATAGTAAGGTCTCTTTAAAAGATTAAGTGGAACCATTTAAACTGATGTATGCATGTCCTGCAATGTTCAATGTACATTTATCATAACAATCCCTAAAACCATCTGATTTCTTTGAGTGATAACAATAAAGGCAGCTATTAGCACCATTACAACAAAAACAGTCAGGAAGTGTTACAGGACACAAAGAAGTTTACTTTACTTACTCTCCTTGTTTTCCACAGTGGCCACCTCAGCTAGGTAGCGAAAGTAGTCTCCCTTCATCTTCAGATAGAAGACTTTGCTGTCAGGAAGTGTAGCTTTAGGGATCAGATGTTTGTCGAGCAGGTCCTGCAAGGGAAGGGTGATACCTCAGTACCGACTAAATCACAACCATATTTAGTCAAGTTAAGAATTGTATCTTTTGTTTGAAACATCCACTATACAGTGCATACGTTAATGATTGGGAAAAGACCAATTTATTATTTATATTTAAATTGAGATTTAAAAACACAAACACATTTTATATAGGACTGTTTCAAAATTTTCAAAATTCAAACATACTTTGGCCAATTGTGATTTGGTTTTACTACAAATTTCAAAATATGGAGTAAAGAGGCAAATCTTTGGCCTAAACATTATAGAAGGCAGGACAGTATTACACAAATTTTATAAATAATGTGAATAAATGTATATATCTATTGAGTATCATCAGTCACAAAGAAGCAGTGGATGAGACTATACCCCTGCATAGTATGAGCAAAATGAGAACGTGCAACCTTGAGACACACATTCAGCGTATTTGCTTTAAAGTTCAAGCCCATCCTCACTGTTGAGGGTTGCTCATTAACTAAGCAGATTCCTAATTTAATATTGAGGCCATTTTGCTTTGGTTTGTCTTATTTGTCTACAGTGTAAGTGTAGGAAATTTAAGCTTTGAACAAAACTTAACAGAAATTTTTTAAATGTATATAACACAGCCTCTTCTTTAAATGTACCACAGAGCTCAGAGATTCTAACTTGCGGATATACTGACAGTTAAGCATTTTTTCATGGAATGGAAATCTTAAAATAAAATAAATAACACAATGTGCTAAGCAACTGTCTTTTTAAATGTATAGGTTTGGATCTTGTAGTAACAGTGATTGTGTTAATAGAAGATATATCTGTATTACCCAAATACTGTGCATCTGTAGGAAATTCAAAAATTAATAGAGCACATTCACTTGTTCAAAGCATCACTATATCTACCCATCTATCGATAGACGGGTAGATGTATCGATAGATAGATATAGATACACACACAAACTCACAGAGATGAACTAATGCTCTAGCCTCTACATCACAGGCAGACAGAGAGTGATACTAAAGAATAAGCAGTACACCAGCATCTAACCAGGCAAAAGCAACAACTGCCAGTACATTTCAATGATGTTTAAGTTGCTGCAGTCGACCAGCTAATTAGCTACCTAGCCTGAAAGCTCAGATTAGCAGTGCTTTTTTAAGTGGTGATTTTTGGCTCAATCAACTGTTTTAGATAAGGTGTAGCACTAGACATACATGTACCTGTTTATAAGATAGATAAGGATATTTTAGCAGAATTCAAAAGGAAAGCTTTTGTGGGTTTCTCAAATTCTGTCTTATAGCAGGGTGCTGTCTGCCGCACTGTAACTGTCTACTCTGCCTTTAATTCTTCACTGATGCTGCAGCTTTGTGCATTGATTAACAGGCTGTGTGGGGATGAGGTCTCATTCAACATATACTGAAATAGTCCTCTGTGAAATTCATGCAAAACTAGAAGGCCCCATAGGGACCAACTAAAAAATATCAAGCATCCTTTTCTCTGTTCATGTAACTATATTGGTCTTTGTATTTCCGCATCGAATATTTACTTCTCACATTATGTCTGCCCCCAGTCAGAGATTCTTCAGTTCTCACTAGCACACCCACCTCCTCTGCAATAACTGAATTTTTAACTCACTGTTTTCCCACCTAACAACATTTAGTCAGTTTATCCCCTTACCAGTACTTCCCTGCAGATTTCATTCAGCTCCTTTTCTATCTTCTCTCTGTACTCCTTGGCCAGCGCAGCCCTGCCACTGTCATCAGACTTCTGCTCCATGGTGGACACCACCCTCCAGGAGGATCTCCTGGCCCCCACCACATTCTTGTAGGCAACAGAGAGAAGGTTGCGCTCCTCATTTGTAAGCTCTGTGCCCTCCTCTGTAACAGCCTTCATCGCTGCAGCCATGTCATCATAGCGCTCAGCTTGCTCCGCCAGTTTGGCCTTCTGTACCTGTTCCTCTTTGTCTGCCATGGCTCCTGTGTGGGCTGAGGAAGGAAGGACAGAGGAGAGGGGGTTGAGAGGGACAAAACAATGGGGACAGGAATGAAGGATAGCTACAGAACATGTAAATGTCATGGCTAACCTGAACAACCTAAATTACTTAACCCAAAAAGCTTCTGAATTTCAATGGAAATCGGCTAACAGGCATTACATATTTTGACCTTGCTTGAATTAGAGAAATATTTTTTAAATTGAAAACAGCAGTTGCTTTGGGTTTGGCTACTTTAGTATAGCTACAATATAGCTGTTTCAGTTACTGACAATGCCTAGGATGTTTTTTTCAATAGTGAGTGAGTCTTGGGTGTGTGCACACCAGCTTTATAAAAGTGTTCTTTGGATTTTAACCAGATTGGCTCATCTGCACTCAGTCTAGCACAGACTTGATTTACACTGGTGACTAAATACAAATGGCATCTACACTTAGTTATTTCTTGCTAGATTAATTAAACACCGCTGAAGACACTTTGGCTGGGTTCAGTTGTTCTTTCCTCATAAGGACCACAAAATTGAAAATAAAATAAAATAGAAATAGAATGTTACATTAGCTGACACCACTTTTCATGGACATTTGTATTTTCCATCCAAATAGTAAAAAATAAAATAAAATTAAAAATTAAAATTACATTTATTTCCATCTATTTACTATTCAGCACAAATTAAATTTATTTATCGTAAGATAAACAAGCAGCAAATCTGCTAAAACCTTTGCATATTTAAGGTTTTTGCTAGATAAATGAAAAATACTCATAAAAAGGTTATTTTCTGTCGCTGAGTTAATCATTATTAAGTTTTTCATACAATTAAATTAACTTAAACTTAAATGTTTAACAAAATGCAGAACAGAAATCTTAGTGCTATTAAAATACAGTGTTCAGAATAATAAAAGGTGAGGCAAAACAGCAAATTAATCTTCATATCTATATCTAATCTAAATATATATTATCAACATTAGGTCTGTCACAGACCACCCAGCTACCGCTCATTTTTCAGAGGTAGGCTACTTCCAAGCAAAGGGATTTTACAACCTCATTGTTTCATCTCAAAATAACTGCAGGGATGTTGCAGTGCACAAATAATAATACAGATATTTGCTTTAGCAACTGGTTTAAATCAAAATAAACATAAAGACTTATGCAACCAGATTTTTTTTAAAGTAATAATAAATCACACAGTAAAGGTGAGTCAGATTAACCAGCATGCAGACACCTGCACCCATCTGAGGAATGTCGGCCACCCAGTTTCACGTCACACACACTCACCTGCCCACCAACCTCAGTGGGCAAGGATTCAAACCTTTTTTTTAAAAAAAAAATGCTTTCTGTATTATTTGAGTTTAATATTTTGGATGTGTGATGTAAAAAAAAAATATCTCCAAGGCCGCGAAGTTAATACAAAACCTTAACCTTAAAACATTGTCTGCGAATCAGGTAAACTAAGAATGAAAGGAGCCTGGCTTGGTCCAGTCCACAGTGAACGCCCTTTTTCGCTTCCCGGAAAACAAACCAGAGCTTTTGTCTTAGCGAGCATGAAACGTTGGTGTTTGGTAAGTAATATTACAGAAGGTAATACGTTAAAACCATATCCGAATTTTGTCTTCGGAGCACAGCGAGTACAAGGAATTGATGGATTGCAATGCAGCTGCGCTTCCCATTCAGCAAGCGCCAAACAATGACTGAGCAGCGAGTCATCACTGGTCTCCACTTTTGCATTCACCGCAGCGAGTCAAGCAACACTGAAATCCCGTACACACTGCACATCGGGCTAATTTAACGATATTTAGTCAAACATACTTCGATCAGTAGTAGTAAATAAATGTAAGCTAACCTGTGTCTGTCGTTACACGATGTTGTTCCTGACTCCCGGCCGCACAGCTGATGTTCTAGCCCGCTCGTCCACGGGGTTTCCCTCCAATCAAAGACACAGCAGCAGGGTCGCACTGGGACTAATGACGTCACGACCGAGTTGCTAGGGCAACCGCATTCGCAGGCAGAATTTTTTAACACACGTAAGCTAATTCAGTAGACAATTTTAATATTTTTTAAGAATTTCAAATGTATATTTTGTGCAGCTTACTGTCATTCCACTTTTTATATTCAGTAAAAAAAGTAAATATCTTTTGTGATTCTTTCTTGGGTCTCGCACTGAGTGTATGACCAACAACGCCCCAAAGAGTCATGGGAGATGTAGTTGGTTAAGCACTTAGTGAACTAAATAATAAAATTAGGAGAACATAATACAACCCGGAAGTGGAGACTGTCTAGCTCGAAATTATCTTACATTATTTATTTATTACCATCTTTTTTGCTACTGTGCAAGTGTCCTAATGGAAGGTTGCTGTTGGTTGCTATAGAAACTGTTTCTCAAGGATGGGGATGCTAATGCACCAGGTTTATATAATTTTTCAACTCCGTTTCTCATCACCGCAAGAGAGATGTAACGGATATAAAAAATATGTCAATTTATAAATATTTGCTTTAACTGAGAGCCCCATACACACACATGCATAGAGAGTAATGTGCAGTCTGTCCACACTATGAATCAAACTGACATACAGTAATATTTGAATTTTAACAACAAATAGGTTTGTCAATTACATAGAGCCCTTTTCTTCCAATGTGTGACACTACATGAAAAACAAGTCGTGACATGCTTCAAATTAAATAGCTAACACTGTAAGACAGACAAATTCATATCTAACAAATTTGATTACACTTGTAGGCCTGTAATAGCAACACATACAACAAAAACAATGTCATGCCACAACTCCTTTCTTTTTATAAAAAATGTACTGAGCATTACAATGACCATTGAGCCCAGCAGTGAGCATAGGCTGTGCCTGTTATTAATACAGACTACTACATTCTGACAGAATACATATTCTTTACCCTTACTGTACGTACCTTAAAGCTTTCCTTGAATCCCAGTCTTGCTTTTGCAAAGTGATGATGCTCGGCACTTTAACCAACCTGTAAGCATACGTGTATGTGCTAAGCCGAAAGTACACTGACAACCCAACTGGCTGGAGAGGTGGTTTCATCTACCCTCAGGAGCCTAGTCCAGCCGCAATCCCCGTTTGTCTAGTTCCACCAGTTTCGAAATAACCACTAATTAGACCCTCTAGCACCACACATGCCTATCACATCCCTTTATCAATCTTAAAAAATTCAAAAGAAATCATTCAGTATAAGGTTAGGTGTGAGTGTGAGAGTGCATGCACATCTACAGGGTCATTGGGTGAGCACCCTTTAATAAATGTTTGCAAATGTTTCGGATGCCAGGGGGTTTGCTTATCAGTGGCAAGCACGACAACTTTGTTTGACATTACTTTAAAATTTGTTTTTTACTTATTTCTAACACATTAATTATGATCCCAAGTAGAATTTAAATATGATTCATCAAATGGAAAATAGCACATAGCAAACTCCATATGTACATTTAAAATGGCTTCGCGAAATTAAATGACAAGATCTAGAGACATATTACAAGAGTTATATTATTCATTCATTCAACTAATAAGCTATTCCAGTTACAACATGTTGAAGAAAAATTGCTCAATGTTCAAGTTTTCATGAGGGTGTGTCTTGGGTTTAAAAGTTATTCGGAAGTAGGCCAGTAGATGGCTTTCTGCTCTGACTGAAGATAGTTTTGGGCCAGAGATGATTAATAATAATAATAAAATAATATTAGGTGCTGTAGCCATGGTGGCCACTAGCTTTAAAATATTGAGTAGTTTTCTAAAACTACAAATAACTGTCCATTATTCAGAATGTTGAAAGACACTGGCACATAAATCCAAACCCCTTTATTAAAAGTGCACTTGAACAGTGTGTGGGTGGTTATAAAGCCAGTGGGAATTTAATTAATTACTCTGACTAATTAAGGCATTCTATTTTGTGCAAGTATTTTCTTGTCAGGCACTGAGCTTTGATTCAAAGTAACATGCCATAACACAAAAACGAGATATAGCAAATGTGTGCATTTCTGTTTATGTGAATGAATGTGTTGCATTTGGTTTCATTCACAAGTCTACAGATGGGAAGGAAGGAGGTGGATTATGTGCAAGGACACAGAAGAAGAATGTCGGCTATGACTCATTCAGATGGGATGCTTAAACCATTAAAAAACAGGTAGCATAGAACCAGCTTTTCTTCTTCAGCAATAATTCTTATGTTATTATGACATAGATTGTGTGACTGCACACTTCACACGGCATCCAACAAATAAAATCTAATGATGAGAATTATTGTTTGTGCGGCAACATTGCATGTCATTTCAGTTACTAACTCTGAGCTGAATGGATGCATTTGTCATTGCTCAGGAAAAGGAAATACAGGAAGTGCATGCTTTTTGTTGTGAATATGACTCAAAGATGTTTTTTTATTTTTTTTTTTTGGGTGGTCAAGCATGTTTAGACAGGATTCACTGCTTTCGTTAGACACCAGGCTCTGCAGTTTGACACATTTCCTGTTATAAGTGTTTCTGAAAGAAGTAGGTGTCAGACTCAACACTACATCACTAATAGATATGCTTCAGATTTAACACTGATATATGTTTGCTACAAGGTATATATTCCACATGTAATGCTTTTTATTCTCTATTAACTTCAGCTTATGAGATTATGCAAAGCATAAACATACTTATGCCAAATCATCATTGAAATGGCTTTGTGGTGTATTTTGTGCTTTGGGTTTTATTTTTGTGCACACTTTAAAACAAATGGTAATAATTCATAATTTCCTTTAACAGGTTATTTTCTGACCAGCTGACACTAGAAATTTAAACCTCCATTTGCAGGACATGTAAAAGCTTTAATAGATTGTGTGGCTTGATAAAAGTTAGTTTGTTGTCAAGTTCATTTATTGATGTAAAAAAATCACAGATTAATAACACAGCCTCCCGTGATGATGGCTGAGTCAGTTTTCAGTTCCAAGAAAAAAGCAGATATACAACAAAGTAAAATTTAATAATATACAGCTATAATACATTATCAGAGCATACATTCATTTTCCAAGCTTTTCCAAGCAATTCTGATGACAAGTCGCGCTTAAAGTTTTATTAACCTGCATTTCAAGTAGCATCTTTCCAATGGCTAGCATCATCTCACATACATGTGATAAAAATGATCATTAACAAAGGTGTAAGATTGCAGCGTCACAGAGCAGACAACCTTGCGGAGGAAATGATATTAGGAGAAAAAAGCACTGCCACCACTTTAACATTTAAAGCTAAATTAAATTGCTTGCTATAATGTTTAATCAGACAATCCACCAAAGTTTAAGATAAAGAGGTACAAGAACTGGCAGCAAGAAATATTCCTATGTGCAGTACACATTAGGGCAGCGAGGAGTTTGTTGTGAAAAGGTGTGTGAATGAAGCAAGAGATCTTCATTCACCACAATTGTTTGTGGATCAATAACTTCTGTGACCCTAAAAATCGAAGGCAGCCTGTGGGTTTAGCCCCTCATGTATGTAAACACAAGCAAACAGGACTGGATGGGAGAAAAGACTGTGTCAAAGGCAACTTGTGCTGTAAGAGCCTAAATTAGGGCACATGTTGTCATGTGGTTTACATTGCATCATCCAGTGCTGTCTGACTGAGACATATACAGAGTTGGTGAAGTGCCTTGAAGAACTCAGTTTGGTATCCAGGTAGTCATTTATGCCTCTACTCCCTCTAACTCAGGAGGCAGGGGGGATTTCGGGTGCTTGCTCTCAAAGTGCTGCTTGAAGGTTTTAGGGTCAGGCATCTGGGACTGCAGGAAGGGGTGACGAAGCAAACAATCTTATAATTTAGGGAAAGGTATTTTGCTGAAAATTATTCTGTTGATGACTTCTCAGTGATAAAGAATTAGATTAAAATCTAAAAACTGCAGCACATTTAACCATTTAATTGTTAAAATGTTAAATAAATGCCCTTTACCATCCATGAAGTTATGGCTTCTGGGTCATTTGAGATTCATACTCACCTTACACACAGAGCAGGTGAACACTAGTGCAGCCTTAGCAGCTGTCTTTTGATCATGACCCTTGGCCTTCTTCATCTCAGCCTGTTTCTTAGCATTTTTCTGTTGAGACTGAATCTTCTGATGCCCACGTGCCATAATGGAAAAACCTAGACAGGAGGAAGCAAAGACTAAGTCTCAATATTTACTGTTAACATCAGTTGTGGACAGTCTTAACATTTTATTATTGTTGTTACATTACATATTCCTTTAGTGCCCAAAGATTACATAATATCCTGTGTACTGTGACACCAAAGGTAAAGTAGGTTTGGCATTTTTTCTTCAAGACAAGCAGTTTGAGTCTTACATATTATTTAATTCACGTGTCTTTAAGGGGTAAGGCAATGCATTTCTTACAAGTCAGTTTAAAGTTTAATGGATACAAAACTAAAAACTCCCACATGGCCAATATCAGGCAAAGTAAATAAGAAAAAGCTCCAATGTGACCTAAAGTGAAATGCAGGTGTTTGCAACACAGTCAGGTAATCCAAAACATGAAAAACACTCAAGTGAAAGAAAGTGAAAAGAGGAAAGTGAAAAAAAAAAAACATTAGAAACATTAGACATTAGAAATGCTTAGGTTAGTGAATCTGCATGGACCTTTTCCCTGAAGCAACTTAGCAGGTTTGGCATGTTGTGCTACTTTTTTATTTGCAATTGTTATTTTCGAGAGAGGTATATCACATCATCAAATGGCCATCATCAAGTTCCCTCTTGTACAAACAGGCATTTAAATATGGATTTCTACTGTGAAACTAATTTCTCCAGTCAAGTACATTCTGTGTAGATGGCAATAAAACCTTATCCTGATAAAGGTTTATGTGGCTTTAGATAAAAATTATTAATTTAATTCAATTTTATTTATATTGCACCAATTTACACCAAAGTCATCTCAAGGCACTTTTCATAAAAAAAGTCAAGACTATACAAATATGTAGAGGAAATCCAGAAAATCCCCCTTGAGCAAGCCACAGGCAACGGAGGAGAGAAACCACCAGCAGAACCAGGCTCAGGGTGGGCGGCCATCTACCTTGACCTGTTTCAGCATTAGATTTATAAATATACATAAGATTCCAGAATGAATAATATGCCACAAGTGTGTGCACATTACCCTATTTTGTGAATTTCAGGTTGGGATAAATAAAGTATCTGTCTATCTATCATATAAATTAACTGTGGCCCCCTGAATTATAAGGGGCCCCTTAGTTAACTGTCACTCGTGATTAGGTTACAATTCAGCACCCACTATAGGGCTTGTATCACTTTAGTTTATGTTGTGCATAAATAATACATATTGCTAGTAAATGTGGTAATAATTAAGTTAATACACACTACATTAATACTGCTAAGGCCCCTGAAGCTCGAAGGATCGAAGCCCACTTTGCCCTGATAGTAATCCAGCCTTTCATACAAGGACTTCTATAAATAGTCAGCTGGTCAGCGAAGTATTCGGTGTAACCTGGTGTTGGTTAGTTAAAAACAAATACTGGTAAACCTTCTAAATACTCAATGCTAACTACCATCACCCCCAGATGTTATTAGAAGTGTTTAAAAAGTACTTGCAATGGACCGCATGGACACGGAGAACACAATGTAATGGGTGATTTCAGCGACATACTTCTCCCGATGGGAAACAAACTGTTGCTGTTCTGCTCGCAGGTTTCAGAGCTTATCCAGTGCTGTGTAAGTTATCTCAGATTAGGTTTCCAGAGACAAAACATTTAATAACAAGCATATGTACGTTGGAACACTCTTGATGTGACATTAGTTTGATTTTTTTCCCCCTGTACTAATCCAGCTGTTGTTAGCCAGAGCTAAAATGCAGGTGTCAATCAGCCGTTACGTGGTTTACCTACTAGCTATATGCTAGCAGCTGAATCGTTAGCTAGCCGGCTCACTAACTTGCCTTATGAAAGATATTCCGTTCAGCCTGTAGGAAATTAACTATAAACACTCTCCGCGACGTCTTTTATGTTATATATTTTAAAAAACAAGCATTCTTACCCGTGTAGAGTAAGGGTACGAGTTGTTTGCTGGGTGCTCACACACGAGTGTGACAGCTGCTTAATTCACACGCAACTGAAGACTAATGCTGCGTTCACAGACACTGGCAAAAATTGGTTTTATACAAAAGATAGGCTTGAAATGTAAATAAAAGTTACAAGCCCTGCATTCAAAATTTAAACTTAAATGAAAAAAGGGTTAGCATCAAAATAAGTAATGTACCCGAAAAATAAATTCTAGATACTTCTGAATAATATGCTACAGTATAATACTGTAACAAGATTACAGATACATTACCTTGTTAACATGTCTTACGCTGCAGCTGGTATAATTTATTGGATTTAATTTATTGGAGAGAACATAACGTATTAGCCTACATATGTAGTGAAGTCAACCTGTGAGGGAGCAGAGAATAGAAGTTCTTAATTAAAATTAGAAATTGTATTTAGTAAATGCACGTGCTCTCCATTGCTCAGTACAGGTCCCTCAAATTAGTTACTTTCCACCTTTGAAATTAAGTAAAGTAATTAAACTAATTAACATGGTAGTTTGGAAGGTCTTCATTTTGTGGATAAAGGAAGGAATCCGTGAATGCACCAGTAGGACAGGCTGAAGTCACCACGCCGCAGCTACAGATGCATCACATTGGCAATGTTGCCCCCAAATGGCAAAGTCCGGTTAGTACACGTCCACGCAATTTGAAAGATATTCAAGCAGCTACAGTTGAATAGAACTGGGATAAATGACTTTTCCAACCTGTTCTTAGCAATAATACTGAGTCTGCATTTTATTTTCAGATTCTCATGATACCCTGTTAGCCAGGTGTTGAGTCTCTCCATGGTTTTAATCTTGACCTCATCACTCTAGAAAAACGTCTCAAAACACAACTTTCGTATCAGGCAGCAAAGATTTGAAGCTATATGTTGTATTTGTTTCATGACAATTTCTCTTTACTGGGAAGCACTTTGACCTTTTTTTATTATTTAAATGTGTCACCTATTTATACCCAAAGTGGATATTTCGACCATTACTTTGTTATCTGTGCTTTCTGTCAGATTACTTGCTTTTAGCATTTTGCAACTTACAGTATCTGTTGGTATACAGTTTGTGCAGTACAGAGAGCCTAAGCATCATCATCAGCTGTTAGTTGTAAGTGATTAAAAGCTTATTCCCTTAATGTAACACTAGAGGGCAGGTATTGAGTGATACTGCATCTTATAGTGTATGTGTATGTCAGTGTGTGTGTGTGTGGGAAATATCAAATATAGTGTTATAGTGTATATATACTGTCCCACCAGCACAGTATGATATCTTGTAACTATGGTCTTGAATTTGGCATACACTATGACTGAGGCAATGCATCTAACACATGCATGGACAAAACAAATATACAGATATTATCTCAGTAATAATGGTTGTAATGCTAAGAGTTCAACTGCTTTCAATGTTGAGGATTTACTAACATTTATTTTTAATCACAGCTATACAAACACTGCGCCAGAATGGACTGGACAAACCATATTTTGGCTCACTGGGCTGCACTGAATTTTTTTTATCTGTGTTATCTGTGACTGCGGTTTAGCCGTCTGGTGGGAACAGTGGGGCTTTTCACCTCTGCTCATGGATTTGACTAAGTTCTGCTAACATGTAAATGTACTGGATCTCCAGTTAGCACATGATGGAAAAACAGGTTTGTTATGCTTTCGAAATGAGTTCAACACATGAATCAGTTTATAAATAAAATCATGATTTTGTGAATTTTATTTGTCAACTTCTCAGCTTATTTTTTACTTTATTAGAAAGAATAAATCAGTCAACAGACACATAGAAATCACTGCATGGGGCTATTTTTATTCACCAGCCCTTATTGCTGTGGGAAACCTTCCCAACTGTGAGGTGTCATGACTTTCTTGAGAGAAATCTTAGCATTGTGAGAAAAGCCTCCAGTCCGCCATTGTGCCCCCTTCTCCACCTTCCTGCCTTTTTTTCCCCTCATCATAAGAAAAGACAGACAGTCTGTTCAGCCTTTTGTGAAAAGGGGGAAATATCTCTCAAGAGAGAAGGATGTGATTATGCTTTCAGAAGGGGGTGCAAAATATAAAAGAAAGAAGGTGAAACATTTTTTACAAAAGCCACACATTGCTCAAGTTCCCCCACCCTGGAGGTTGTTGTGCAGGGACTTGCTAGCTTATGTTTGGGGTGGGGTTGTCCAGCCTAAGGGCCTGTGTGAAAGCAAATCTTCCAGGTGTCAGCTATTCAATAGTAGAGGAGCATATTATCTGGCTGTCTATTGTGCTTATGAATAAACAGGGGTTCGCCGCAGACAGCCTGAGATTTTTTCCACATTTTGGTCCTCTCCTCCAGCCACAAGGGCTTTCAGGTTCCCTTTCAGCTCAGCCAAGTTGTTTATG
Organism: Channa argus; assembly: GCF_033026475.1. Taxonomy (NCBI): domain Eukaryota; kingdom Metazoa; phylum Chordata; class Actinopteri; order Anabantiformes; family Channidae; genus Channa; species Channa argus. The sequence goes on from NC_090197.1 coordinate 14,553,550, forward strand.
AGGGCACCTATTTTTGTGTGTGTTTTTGTTTTTTGTCCTTTCTGGTGTTTGTTTCTCACTGCATGGCTATTTACTGTATCTGGGGTCACTGATTGTTCATGAGGTTAAGCCAGACTCAAGTAAAGATGCATTTCAGGGTAGACACAGTTATTCTGCCTCACTTGGCTGCCAAATGTCACCTGGTAGCAAACAGAGCGAAAGTCAGGGGTTAGTGTGACCTCCTTCTTTCTCTGGAGGCTGTTGAGGGAAGAGGAAGTTGGATTTCATCTTCCCCGTTAACTACTTCCTCTCCCAGCTGCCCCTCCTCATGATTTCCTCTTGTTCTTTTTCCGAACCAACAGGTTTTGCCACAGCCGACTGCCGCTGATGCTGCACCGACGTGACATGTCACAATGTTGCAAGACCAGTCGGGGCTGTACACAAGCCATGACACAGTCACAACACATTCATGGTAACTTTCACTGCTGCCTCCAGAGACACTGTATCATGTCACTTGATTGACATATGCAATTCACACAGAATTTGGTGGAGTCGTCGGTGGAGTTTTTAATAGTAAAATATTAAACCACTAATATCACACAAATCTCAGCAGGTGAGCTCTTCTCTGAGTACAAACCAAACTTAATGGTGCAGACTGAGTGGAGTTTCTTATGCAATGCAAATGCATCTGTTCTTTGGTTCATTAAAACCGACCCTGAGATGCCCCAGGAAATCACATCAAAAGGGCAAACCATGCCTTAAGGGGGAAAAAGTTAATTTCTTACCTCAACACACACAAACACACTGACACACAGAGTGGAACTGAAAGAGACCCGAGGTCTGGGGTCGAGCCAGCCATAAGCTGGTCAGACAGAGGCTGATTGTGAAAGTGGTGACAGCACTCGCTAACCTCAACAACAGCACCAGCTTTTGATATTTGGGATAACTGTGGATGTCAAATCAACAACACTGGGGAAAATGTGAGGTTTAAATAAATTTTTACAGAATGTGTTTTTTGGATGGGGGGGCAATTTTTTGTTAAATGTTAATGAGTTGCTAGTTAGATATCCTTCAAAAATCTAAATTTCATTTTATAGAAATCTTTAGACAGTGTAAATCACTGTGATTTAAAATTAATGACATGTGACAAACAATGAAATTGGGAAACTACAACAAGAAAGTGAGAAAAAGAAAAGTGCAGATAATCGTCAAATTGTGTGAAAACATATTTGAAAACATAAATGTAATATAAAAAACATAAAAAATACATGTCAGTTTAATATATAGAATATTAAATACCACATAAATATCATATAACTGTAAAATATAAAATATAAAGTGTATGAAAAACTTGATGTGACAACCATTTGGTTGGCTTTTTCAGTTTATGATTTAAACTTTAATTTGGGTTTGTTTCATTAAAATGTTTATAAACAACAATTTTACATAGAGCACACAACTGAATGACTTACAGTGTTTGAAAAATTGTTAATCTTTTAAAAACCTGTACTTTAAGAAAAACTAATATTTGAATACCTAATTAAAAATTCTTTCAGCATTTAAATGAAAAAAATCTTTTGCTACACAGTATGCAATAACTACTTCTTTGTTTGTCTGAATTGTTGTAACTGACTAAACTGCTGCTTTACTCTAATTACTCTACTTAACTTTTTTCTTAACATTAACAACTGCATTCAATCCAATGATGAGGACCTGACACTGTGTGTGGAAACAGCCTGAACTAGGATTTTTAGTTGTCAAAGGTTCAAGCACAGAGGTTGTTCTTTTAATATAATTTTATTTTTTTATACAGGTGTTTTTCAGCCCTGATTAAGTAAAAGTAGCTTTGATGTAAGAAGAAATTCCTATTCAAACAAACGTATATATTTAATGACCCAACACACTGTACCATGCTTTGTATACCTGGAGAAAACTGTTCGCATTTCATTTTCTCGACCCTTTAACAAACCTTTAGGGTGGTCCAGGTCCCCAGTTTGGTAAAGATGCCCTGCCGTATAAAGTCATACACAAAAATGGAAACAGGTGGTTTGACAAAAACAATGAATACAGATGCTTCCACAGGTGACATTAATGTTCTCAAAATGGTTTTAGAAATAAAATGACGTGAATTATACAGTCACCCGAGCAATTACCCCCATTCTTCTTCTCCTGTCATCTCTCACATTCGTCCTCATGTCATTCCCCACTACCCCCCCCCCCCCCCCCCCCCCCCCCCGCCTTTCCTTCACTCAAAACCTCCTGTCTGCTCTGTCCCAACCTTTGCCTCAGCTGTGATTTTCAGCACAGAAGCGGGAAGACTAATCCCGGCCAAGTCCAGACAAGCTGCTTCTCCCAGTGAAAAAACTCCTGGTATGTAGGATACACCTTTCACCTCTCTCACATAGTGGGACACACACAAACACAGAGGAAGGTATCCTGTGACTCTCAGCCCCTGACTTTCCCGTCTTGCCCGTACCTGCTTGTGGCAGCTTGTACGGTAGCACTCACACTACCTCAGCTGTCAAACAGCCACATGGCAGACATTCCAGTGAGGAGAAAAGCTGCAGATAAGAGCAAAGATTATATACAACCAATATTTTGATCTAGACAAGTAAAAATTCATTCCCACTTTGTTTTCTGAGCACACCTAATGGCTTATGGATTCCTGCACACATATACATAAGAAGGCCCCCTCTGTGCACCCACACAGAACATGTTTTGTTGCTTTGTGTGTCTTTGTGGCCCTTTTAACGTAGTTTTGCATCACGTTGTTGTGGTTTTGTGTCTTTGGTAGTTCTATGTCTGATTGTTTTGCATCTCTTTGTGGTAGTTTAGAGCGTTTCTGTGGTAGGTTTATGTGTCTCCTTGTTAGTTTTGTGTTTCTCTGGTGTGTTTTTGTATCTTTGTGATGGTTTTGTGTTACTGTGGTTATTTTGCATCTATTTGTAGTACTTTTGTGTACGTGTGGTATTTTTTTATTTCTTTGTAGATTTTATGCCTCGGATAGTTTTATGTCCCTGTGTGATAATCATATGTCCATGAGCTATTTTAGTTTGTCTGTGGTAACCTTATTTCTGAATAGTAGTTGTGAGTCTCTTTTATGTCTGTCTGATAGTATCTGTGTTTGTCTGGTTGTTCCGTTTCTGTTTGAGGTCATTTTGCATTGCAGGTAGTTTTTTGTCTCTGTGTTGCAGGTTTGTCTCTGTAGTAGCTTGGTTTGTAGTTTTATGTCTCTGTGGTCTCTCGAGGTTCTGGGCACAAGTGGGTTTGATCATCTATGTTCTTAGTGTTCATAAAAACATGCTCATATTAGCTATTCCTCCTGTATTAGTTTTTTCTAATATTTTTAATGACATTTTTTATTTTGTAATAAAAATAGAGAGCGTTGCTTTCTGGCTGTTTGTGTTTTGTCGGAAGAAAAGGACCCGACCTGTACCGATTGTGCAGTAAAGCAGTTCCATTTACACACACGCACACATACTTACATTGACAGAGCTCAGCAAAGGCCCAGGGACTATCAAAAACAAATTACACAAAAGAGGATAGTAGTGAACATCCATAACACACGCAAACACACACTTGGCTCCTCATACACACACACAACACCACTGACGGTTAAACTGAATCTGAAACGTAATTTCTAGATTTCCATACAGGTATTCATAAGTAAAAGGCCAGTGTTCTGCCATGCAAACATCCTCAAAAGACATCAAACCAGTTTGGTAAGTGCAGCTCAACTGTTTCATACAATTCATACAAAGACAAACTGAGGCTAAATATAATAATAATATTCTGCACTGTTTGTATGTGGGAGAAAAATATTTTTACTATTTAAGTGCTGCTTTCATACTTTACATCTATAATAAGCCAATTATTATTTACAGGTAATAAAGGTACAGACCAGTTGGGTGACATTTTTATTATATGCTATGACATTATTAGAAGATTTCAGATCATGTACAGGGAGGACAGTACTTAAGACACTTTGGCCACATATGAAAATGTCTTTGTTTCATATAAGACTTTTAGTGTTACATTATTAAACTGAACCCTACAGTTTGTTATGATCAGACAAACGTACTTAGACACTTCTGACAATAAACAATGAATTCACAACTGTCAACTTTAATGTTATGAGATACAAAATAACTACTAGACCTGAACTAATGCTTTATTAGTCAGAATTTAACCAGGCACTGTATAAATTTAGAGGTCCTCGTTTTTGTTTCTGTCTGGTTTCTATAATTTTATTATATTTCTTTTAATGATTGTATTGCTCATCAATCTGTCTACAAGTACAACAAACAAAAAGACAGTAAAGTCAGAAAAAGAGTATGTTTATGGGTGCAGCTATATAATGTACAGGTTCAGTCGTCATGACCTCAGCAGTGCAGAGGTGCCCCATAATTGCCTGACAAACACACACATTGTTTGCTCTGGTTAGGTAATCCCAAACACTGGGATCTCCTCATACAATGGCTTCATTAAAAGGACAATGGCATTGTGTCAGCTAATGACAGTGGCCCTCCCTCCTGCCTTCGGTCTGCTCTGAGATTACCTGAAACCCACAGAAACACACAAAGAAAAGTCATTATTAAAATTAGGAGGTGTGCGTGTGTATGTGTGTGCTTAGTGGGGGGTGTAAGAAAACCCCTGAGTGTTTGTAAGTGGTCAGTCTGAGGCTATTTAGAGCCTGTGCCGTCATGCATCACTCCCTCCGCTATTTGGCAAGTAGCTCTTGAACCATTCTGAATCAATCACTTTTTAATCTCAAAGAATAAAGAATAAAATCCAAACTAAAGGTTCCATTGTTTTTTATTCTGCGTGTAACTTCGTATGTTCATGTGCTCTGTCATTGCACTGCCTTCAATGCCATCTTTTCGTTCTCTTGCAGGTGAGGTGGGCCTCTACCTGCCTCGCTGATCTACCAGCCAATCAGAGCCCAGCTCGTCTCTGCAGCAGCCAATCATTGGCAGACTCGCCCTCACCTTCACGTTTCTTTTATAGTGAAAGAATTTTAGACAAAGTGGATCCGCTGCCATGAAAAGCAAGCCAAGGCAAATGTTCTAATGCATGGCAGCAGGATATGTTGACATTTGCCATAATTTACGTACACACTGAACACAATTCACGCAGCGTGATTGGCTGCTGGGGGACAAAAGCGACTTTACCTGCCAGGTGGAGTGGAGGAGAGACAGACAGAGAGAGGCGCAGGGAGAAAAGAAGCGGGGCGAGAAAAGTCGACTTACCTGTAGCCCAACTTCTGGCAACTCACTCTCTCTATTACCTGCTCCGACTTGAAAGTCCTGTTTCACAAGGAAGAAACGGAGAGGAAGCAAAACATGTCACAGGAGACAGACAAGTAAGTGATCGAGCCCGCGGAGAGGATCTTTGGAGATTTCAAGTTGAAGGAAAAAACGTTTTCACGTTTTTGTGTTTTGGGGGTCTTTAATCAAACGAAAGACTGTTTAAAATCCGGATTAGTTAATTTGATGTGGGAAGAGGCCACAGTTCTGGAATTGTTGCCTTTGGACAATTATTGAAAAGTATTAAACTAATAGAGGCCTGGAGGAAAAATTGACAAACAAAACTTGGCGCCGTGGATTTCATTAGAGCTGTATTCGCCATTTTTGATTGATGAAAAAGTCTTCAAAGTGCAAGGCCTGGATTTTCCAAAAATCTCTCTTGCTTTGCATTGCATTACATTTGTTTAATATTTGAGGCCTACGCTGAATCTGCTGTGCGAAAGAGGACAGTTTGAGTTAGTTCGGCCTAGTATAATGTTTTGTACTTCTTTATAGACTTTCAATAAGAAATTATTGCCTTTGGATCAGAGTCTGCCTTTGGATCTGATTGCAACCTGGACAGTCATTACTGACTTCTAGGAAGGACTGTGCTAGTGATTTTTACAATTAAATATAACTGTGTGTGCACTTGCTGTTGTGTTGAACCACATCTCAATACTTCTTAGTTTTAACATTTAAGTTTTTGCACATTTTAATACAGTTCTAAATGGGAATAACTGTATTATTAAAGACACATGAAATTTTCATGGAAAGTAGCCTGTTTATCATTTACTATTTTACTTATGACTATTGTTAGTATTATTGGCATCAGCACAGTCACATGTATTTAAACATTAAACAGCTGAATGTCTCTAAGTAGCTAAATGTGGTTGCTTGTAGCTAGTTTTTCACTCACTCTGCAGTGTTTCTGTTTCATGCATCCTCGCATCAGTGCAGTGGTAACAACAGGTGGCTGCCACTATTATGACACAGTGGGGTGATATTATTTTAACCAGCTTTGGTTTCTTTACCTCTGCTATTTTAAACCTGTCACATGTCGTTACCATGGAGAAGTTGAGCTGAACTCGAGATAAATTAATTCACAAATTGAATAAAAGATCAGTGTGAGAAAAACTGTCTGATTTGCATCTTTAAAAGGGAAAAGCTATCAATTGACATGAAACATATTATTCCAAAGATGAAAAAAACATAGGTTTTAATGTAAAACGTATCAAATAAAACATCCAGCTTATCATAGGTGGATATGATGGAGAAGCTTCAACCTGGCTTTTACTGCCTCTTTCCTACCTTTATACCATTTTCTGTTAATGTTGTTTGCATCGGCATGGAATTAAAAATTGAGGGAGGGACACGTGTTTAATTTTTGCCATGTAGATCAGGAGTTTCAAATGAGTAATTTTACGTTGTAGATCTATTATGTTGTCTTTCCAGTTAACAGAGATATTGAACCATTTTTTGTCAGCACTTTGTTGTAAACACAAACATGCAAACACAAAATGAACATATATAAGGCCAAAATATTATAACTGACTGCATCCAAGACTTTTTTAAGAAGGGTGTGACATTATACTAAAGTTGTTCATTGTGCAACATTTTCCGAGTGCAAGTTGACACATTCAGAGCCTCACTAATAATTTTCTTTACTTCAGAGAGATGTTGCGACAACAGCATGTGTCAGTTTCAGTTTAATGCTACAGTGTGTAACTCCTTCAAAATTTTTTAGTAGAAACATGCTCATTGAAGACTGCTAGCGGCAGTGCAGAGATATACGTTACTTTTAGGTTCTAACTGATCCGATACATTGAACTAGTTTTTTTTTTGGTTCATTCTTATTCTTGAGCACAGTGACGGAGAGTCGCAGATAATAAAAGAGCATCACGTAGCAGGGAGAGAGGGGGGTGGGAGAGAGAGAAATCAAATGTTAGCATTTTAAACTAAATCACCTAAACTCGTTAATCTAATCTACCTAACCTGCACTGTTCTGTACGTTTCTGTGTTTTCTTCAGTAAACGTCTGGTGGTGGTGGTCCCCAATGAAAACTCATTTCCTGCAGTGCGAAGGGCCTACACCAGTGAGGACGAGGCATGGAGGTCGTACCTCGAGAACCCGCTGACAGCCGCCACCAAGGCCATGATGAGCATCAATGGGGATGAGGACAGCGCCAATGCACTGGGGCTGCTCTACGACTACTACAAGGTCTGAAAAAAATACTCAAATAACTTATGGTTATTTATGATATAGTAACTAATATATATAGTACTGTATAGTTTGAACACAAGCAAATATAACACAAACATAAAGTTGATATAAATATGGAGTGCAGGACATGGTTTTATCTTTTTCTTTAAAGACATTTAAAAGAATTATGGCCAGAGATTTTCTTGACTTGAAAGTATGAGCAGAAGTTGAAATTTTATGCTACAAATATTTTAATGTTAACAGTGGATGGCAACACACTATGTCCAGTGACTCACTGATGTTCTCTGCTTCAAGAGAAAGCTCAAGTGAGATAGTTCTTTATTTTCTTATTTGACTGGAAATTAACTCAAGCTGAAAGCACAGAAAAATAATTTGAAGCATTAATTTATTATGTATTAGCAAATGAATCCATTATTTGAAACACAACTGCTACTGTGTCACCACATTTCTAACTGCAAAAACAATAGAAATGCTGTACATTGTTCTTTGATTTGAAATAAACAGAAGACAACATGTCAAATGAAACTAGGAAGATATTTAATTTAGTGATGTTTAGTTTTAATTGATGTTGACCAACTTAACTCTTTTTCTACTTCCAGGTACCTAAAGAAAAGAGGATACTGCCTGTTCCTAAAGTCGTTGAAGCTGCAGAGGACCAGGAGAAGAGGTCAGCAAATCTCTCAGGGTTTGCACATGTGTAAACAGAAAAACAGAGAAAAGACTTTAACATGATAACTGTGATTAGAGTTTTCCAGTTTGTGGAGTTAAATCCTGAAGCTCAGTATTTCAAATGTTGCACTTGCAGTTCGTAGGATCGCATGGAAAACAGTTATTTTTCAAAGCGTTTAGTTTTTCTAAGAACTAAAAACAATTTCCATGCTAAGATAAAGAACTATGTTCTGAAGATAATAGTAAGAGAAAACAAGCATGTGGGCAAACATCACAGATGAGTGAGTTTTGTTTTACTTGAATCATGGATACTGACTGACAGAATCTTAGGCAAGACACTAAAAATGTGACTGGTAAAATGGCAAAAAATGAAAACATTTTAAACATACAATATCTCGGATCTTAGCATCTCGGATCTTTGAATAAGAGAGATTTATCTATAAAGAGGGTAAGTTATCTGCAGTTAGTGAAACACCAAAAAAGCTAGCGCTCAGTAGAGATGCATCAGCTGACATTTGCTCTTCTGCATTAGTCTAAATGGATGTGCGGTCTGGTGCAAATTTGTACAATAATGTAAAGTACGTTGTACTGTGCTATTCACTGGCTGTTATTGTTATTCTACAATAACAATAAGCAAACTATTCTATTCTACAGTTTGCTTAATGCCAGTAATAATATCAGTGTATCCCTGCATTAGTTGGGGACTATTTTCAGCTGGAGAATGATTTTTAGTATATTATTACACTAGTGAGTTTACAGGAGCAGAACTATGCAGGACTGACTCAAAAATAAACTACTATAATAAAAGACAATGTCAGTGAGTGCAACAGTGACTCACTGACATGTTTTTAATATTTATAGGACAACCAAATGTCACAGAGGACATCGCAGCATTGCAGTCTTGATACACAGAGAATAATTATTTGTGGATCAATTTGTTGAGGATTCTGGACTTTTAAAAGGACTTGTTGACAATAAGGAAAATATAGAAACGTGCCAAGCATCACATACTGTATGTCGTTCTTGATGTAGTATATTGAAGCATTTTATATACAAACATGTTAAGCCCGTTCACTAACAGCAAAGAGAAACAACAAAGTGCAGAATTGCTTCACAGATCCTATCTAATCTGTGTGTTTGTTCAGGTCGACGTTGCCTGGCAACCTCAGCAACCAAAATGAGGCGGAGACAGTGGACAACCATGTGCAGGTCCTCAAATCAGTCCCTGTCAACCTGTCACTAAACCCAGACCACCAGGAGACCAAACGGGAGCAGTCTGGCAGCTCATTAGGGGTGGGGACAGGGGAAGGAGGCTCGCCAGCTGTGGCACTGGTGAAGGCAGAGGTGTACGCACCCGTCTTCATGGCAGGGACGGGGCTTCATTACAGGTTGGAAGGAGAAGAGTCGACGAGGGTGATCTACGAACAGAATCAGTATGAGGTGACCACCGTCAGTCACAGCTCATATGTGAAAGAGGACCAGCAGAGTCCACCTGACAGCCCATATGAAGAGGAGAGTGACGGGGTGAGAAAGGCCAGCAGGGTCTTGTCCTGAAGTGTTCAGATGCTTTGAATCTGTGTATAACATACACCTGATAACTTGCATGGAGGGAATTTAAAAAAAACAATTATGTTTCTCAAACTGCCTTTATACCCATAAATTGTTTTTGTCTAATAAGAAGGTGGTAAGTTTTACCCTTATATGATGATTAAAATTAGGCCATATTATAATCATTTACAGCTCAAAGACAAGCTCAAATTGTGACAATGATCCAAACACAGACATGGCTTTATTTTAAATGCACACAAGTCAAAAGGGATGTTGTTTGTTTATCTGTGTCCAGTTTGTAGATTGCATTTTATTTCTGCAGAGTCTGTCAAGATATAAATAGCACATGTAACAGGAAAACCGTGTTCTTTTACAATTGTTACTGTTGCTATTTCCTTTATGTCAACAGATCTTACAGAGATTGTTATTGTTAATTTATTCCTATTATCTCCTCTGTCTACACATACTAATCACACCTTAATTAATTATTAGGTGAACTGTGGGTTGCTGACAGACACTCTGGGAAATGTAGTAAGACACAAGAAGTAGAAGAAAAGAAGGAGGATTATGGGAACACTAAAAAAGTAAATTACAGCAATACAAGACTTAACGACACATAGCTGTAACAGTATATTCTGTGTGGAGTTTGGGTGTTTCAAGGTATGTAAAAGCCGACAGATGCTGGAGTATGATTCATTATAAGTCCAAAGGTTGGTTGCTTAAACAAGAATCAAGTGGCTGTTGAGTTGTTCTCTGAGAGATCTCCTTGTTCTGGTCTGAATTTTTCTCATTAGCAGCATTGTTAAACCAGTTCCTCTCCAACAAAATGAACTTGTCATTATGGCCAAATAACTTCCTCTTTTCTGTTTTTTGTTTTGTTTTGTTTTGTTTGTTGTTTTGTTTTGTTTTTTATTCTCAACAGAGGTACCACACACCTTCCTCCCTGGCTGCCAATGAGTTCTTATTTCATCAGGAGGGCGTGTAAGTCACTCAGAAATCGTAGACCTAACCTGTCTGGTTATTACAGCACAATTATCCATAGTTTCCTGTGTAAATATTCAGCTGTGTGCCATTTTGAAATCAAAACACTGGAAGTGATCCAGGGAGGAATGCAAAGGGCTGCATTGTTGTGCCTTCATGCAATTGTGTTATTTCTAATCACATCTCATGTGTGTGTATATCCAGTGACAGCTTCCAGTACACGCTGGACGCCACTCGCTCGCTGCGTCAGAAACAGGGTGAGGGACCAATGACTTACTTGAACAAAGGCCAGTTTTACGCTGTGACGCTCAACGAGCTCAGTGCCAACAAGCGCCTCCGTCACCCCATCAGCAAAGTCCGGGTCAGCAAATAATTTCAGTCTTTTCTTTTCCTAATTTTCTTATACTCTCTCAGTCCCATGTAATTAGTCTTTCTATGAATAAACCATAAGTCTTAATGTATTCAAAGGCTGCTATAATCAGTATTTTTAGAACAATAAATGACTTTGTACGTGTGAAGGAGGTCATTACATTAGCACTCACTGGGGATAATTCTGCAGTTATGGAGCATTTTAACGTCTTTAAGCTCATTGTTTTGGTTTTACAACTACAAATTCACTCTCAAGCTGCTAGCAAAGCTTCCCAGAGCAGCTTTGATTAGCAAAGAAGCTTTGACAAACGTACTGAATGGTGCCAAACGAACAGATGTGGCAGATGTACACAAAGTTAGTACTTATTACTCGAGTAAAAAAAGAAGTACCGCTTTAAATTCTTTACTCAACTTTCTCAAGGACAAAAGTACAAATATTCCACTAAGAAAACAATGTTTGTTAATGTATATTTCTATATCTCACCCTAACATGAATATTGGTAATAATCCATAAGTGCACAGGGAAACTCATTTTCTCTACCCAGTATGATCAGCTAAGTTTGTGACAGTAATTTAACATACATGTCCTCCCATCTTGCACCATGTTTAACATTTGAGATGGATCTTGATTTTGTCTTGGCTTTGATGCTGTTTTCAGAGTGTGATTATGGTGGTGTTCAGCGAGGATAAGAACCGGGACGAGCAGCTTAAATATTGGAAGTACTGGCACTCCAGGCAGCACACAGCCAAACAGAGAGTCCTGGACATCGGTAAGATTTATATGGCCCTGCTCTTTAATCCAAATGTCAACATTTATATGTTATCAACAGAGAATTCTTGTCAAATGAATGAATGAAAACACATGAAGCAAGAGCCTGGGACAGATTTATTACAAATGCTGGAATGCTCTCGGCTAATAAACAAGGCATGACCAAACCGAGAGCAAACAAGCCCCCACCCAACTGTCTGCCTGAGGCTGTTCAGCTGCCCACCATCATCCACCATTAGACAGGGGGCTGGGTTGCTCTACACACACACACTTGAGTCTCTTAATGTCTAGGTGTTTCTGGGACACACAACATAAATCCTCTAATCTCCTTAACATTGCCTGAGAGATTGAGCAAAACACTGATTTTCTAAAAAAAAAAAAAAAAAAAAAAACGTGACTAACTTTCTCTCTCCCAGTTTCCCACGGGTGTACGTGTACAGATCTGAAGCCACTCCATAAATGTATCTTCACACTTTTGACCCTTTGTCTGCTGGTGTTTTTTCGGTTGATGGATTTGAATTTAAACCGATCTTTTCTACGCCTTGTTGAATGAGTGTGTGTGAGAAGCTCGTAGGCGGTTTGCGTTTGACAAGCTTGGGCCTGCTAGTAGAGGCAGAGATTCGGAGGTATGTGGGAGACTTGGGGTGGATGGGAGACACCCACACTCACACACATCTTGTTGGGACAGGGAGAGGAATGCTAGCCACACTGTTACCTTGGCTGGTCTTGGTCTGTTGACAGTGATTCGCGCCCAGTTTAGATCTTCATCTTAATTCCTGTATTTACAACAACACAAATCAACCCACAGTTCATGCACATCTTTACAACTGCTACAGCAGTTGTTACCAACTTGGGCGTCAAAAGATGGATTTAAGATTGTGAGATGTTTGCTGTTATATGAAAGCAGAAAAAACTCAAGGTTGCAAACAAATTTGTTTGTTTAGTAGTTTATTATAACATATATCTCTAGCAAGTGGTTCTCAAAGAGATTTTGCCTTGACTTTACTCAAGGAAATAGTTTGGACATTTTGGAAAATACATTTATTTGTTCCTCTTTCAAAGAGTTAGCTACCCCAGATACCCTTAGCTACTACTTTGCATGAAATAAAAAAATATAGGACGTAAAGGTCATTAAAACATGTTAACAAGAACACGTGGAACATAATCCCCAATAAAAGAGCAAATCACTTTTTTAAGCTTAGTTTTTTTCATAAATAATAAAGTGTTGATATATACGATTTTACTTGAACTGTAGCACTGATTGTTGACAAATCTACAGTATTGAACTTCAAACAGCGGGTAGTGCAGAATATTAACCTATTTTCGGTCTATAAGCCAAGCAAACCATCTCCTGTCTGCAGCCTTGTATTCAGCTCACAGCCGAGAGTCGTTCCATGTCTCCAGCTAAGGCATCAAAACAAAAACATACAGGCCTTTCTCACTGGAGACCACAGTTCGAGTCCACTGTGACACGCTGTGTGCTTACATGATGACCGTTTCACTGTTGATTATAGTGAGGAAGTACATATGTGAAGTTTTTACTGAATGTATTTTATATTTGAACTTAATGTTAGCCTGAATTTTTCCTGTAGCACCCATAGAAGATGTGAGAGGACATTATAAATGTCAATATGTGACATAATGGGTGTGGTACTATCTGAAGCTGTGGGATGAGAATGCATTGTCTATATATAGGAACATTTGCATCTTTTTCAAAATGTCAAGCTATCCTTACAAACGGTCACGAAGCATTGGCAACCACAATGCTTGGAAATGTGTTGAAAACATCTGGCAAATTTTGTGAATCAGCCCATTTGGTGTCAAATAGTGTCTCAATAGACAGTTTTTTTCCCCTTGAAAGTCATTCATGTCAAGAGGAAGTGTGTTGTGTTATCTTTTTAATTTGCCAGTGTAATGAGTCTGTGTTTGTGTGTGACCCATAGACAGTGTACATCTACAGTTTGATCCAGGGGGCTGAAATATGTTTCCATTTTGCACGCGTAAACACACTTACCGATCATCATATAGATAAGCACAAATGCTTCCTGCATATACAAAGACAATGTGACGTGAAACGCACTGTGCCGAGAAACTGCTTAAAATACTTAAGGTGTCTGGTAACTGGGTATTGAAAAATCATTCAGTTCATCTGGTTAGTTTTATTCTCATATTTGTGTATTTATCATTTATAGATGTTCTGCCTATAGATATACCAGTGCCTACCTACATCAATATGTTGCTTGTGATTTACCAACAAACCCAAACGCCCAATGTCTAAAGTTAAATATCACAGAAGAAAAGAGAAAAAAGGACAAAGTCACATTTTAGAATCTTGACCCAGAGAATTTAAGGCATTTATTCTTTAGAGATGCTTAATTATTTACTTAACAGCTTTGATTGTGTGTGTAGCATTATCCTGGGGGTTGTTCATTCAAACTGCTCTCAGCCCACTCCCCACCCTTTCTCTCAGAGCCAGGTTGTCCTGTATCTGGATGCAGCCTGGATGTAACCTGAGGCTGCCCAGAGAGCAGATTTGAATAGCGGTGTGTGTCTTGTGTGAGTGTGGGTTGAGGGAGGGGGCATCATGGCCCTGGGCTGCATCATTTGAATGGGGCTATTTAACGGTGGATACTGGCATATAGGCTTGCTGCTGCATGTCCTGCTGCTTTGTGCACCTGCTGAAGAACCCGGAAGTTCAGCTGCAACAGCAGGAGGATGATGGAGGAGGTCAGAGGTCAGGGCTGGGGGTGGGGGCTTATCCTCAGAGATGTGGCCAGCAGAACTGTTGCGACTGCAAAGATGTTCAGCCCAAAGCAAATCTGTGTTTTAAACAGACTAACTTTTTATTGCAAGATAAACCCAATTTCATGTTAGATGTTTGTTGTTGTTGTTGTTGTTGTTGTTGTTAACAAATCACACAAAACATTATAACAAACTACGCTTTCCTACTTTTATACCATGACTTTCAGTCTAAAGCTTGCTTCTACTGAAGACATATTTATAAAAATGGGCCACACACACTGTCTGTGGAATAAAAAGACTAAAAGTGGTCAGGTTTTCCAGCTGAGCCCTGTAGTTTTTAACAGATGCCACTAAACCAAGAATTAAATGTGCATTTGTTGGTAACAATGTTCAGCTGTGGATTAATATACATTTGATGATCTAGTAATTATGGGATAAAAAGCAAATGTCAATGGACTTATTCTTTAAATCAGCTTAAAAAGACTCTGCTTAGAGACTCGTAATTTAGAGACCATAGAACTAAGAATTAGGACAGTCCAGATCTCCACTTGAGCATCACAGCATTTGCATAAAATAATGATTGCACAAAAATTATCAGGTTTTGCAGAAAGTTCAAATGAACAAAAAATATAAAAGAGTAAATCACCACTACTGGACAATTTTCTCTGACCCCTAGAATCCCTTTCATTTAAATGAAATCACAATCCACTATGAGTTTTTTTCTAACATACAAGTGAACTTAGGTTGTTTCTACAACAATCGCTCATCTGACTGACTTTTAATATGGTTCTCGGATCCAAATAGCCTCCTGGGTTTCCTCCTGCTGCCTTTGAAGCTTTTGAGTTTGTTTGGTCAAGGAGATAAGGCTTAATCTTATAAAACTGAAGCGTGCCATTTGATTGCTTATCTTGACAAACAATAGCTACCTGCTTGTGTTATTTATTGACCGGTTCGTGTGTGTGTGGAGTTTTCTTTTTTCTAATGTGTGATTCCATTTCTAAATGACAAGTATCTCCCAGATGCAGATTACAGAAAATACATATTCTGAGAAACATTTCTGAGAAGATCTTTTTGTAGCCTAAGTAGTGTTTGCAGAAATAAACCTTGTCCCCTGTTTGTCTGCACAGCTGATTACAAGGAGAGCTTCAACACAATTGGCAACATTGAAGAAATCGCCTACAATGCCATCTCCTTCACTTGGGATGTGAACGAAGAGGCCAAGGTAAAACACAAAGCATAATAATTAAAGTCATTGTCTGTGTTTAATAAACTACATGTCATTGAAATCTTCCCAGAAACCATTCTACAATGTTTACTCTCACAGGAGGTGTGTTGTACATGTTAAAAAAGCAGCAGGACAGGTTTTTGTGCTGATTCAGGTGTTGGCAAACAAATGCACTCTCTTGACAAAATTAACCGGCATGTAACTGGGATGCAAACACTTGCAAAACCTGAAGACATCATGTAAACTTAGGAGCTAAAAAAGAGTTACATGGTCACAATGTGGTCGTAATAGAGGAATATAGATGTAAAAGTACTTCCCAGGCTTCAGATCTTATGTATTTGACTGTCTTGTCATAAAACTGATGGGCAGTGTTGTGTACTTTGGCACTGTTAGTCTTCTTTGACTTTGTAAAGCCCACTCATTTGTGACCACTCCTTAAATTCAGTCTTGTTACTGTTTGAACACCAGAGGCCCCCAAGGGCCAACACGAACCTATCCCCGTCCCAACCCTCTGTTGTTTGTTTTGCCCTCATTTTTCTTTGTGAATACAAGTGTGTGTGTGTGTGTGTTTGTGTGTGTGTGCGTGTGTGCGCGCGCGTGTGTGTGTTATGAGGCTCTTTCTTTGTAATGGCAGCCCAGGGCCAAAGACGTTGCTGGAGGAAATCCAAGCGCATTTCTCTTGGCCAATATTGACTCTTGCTCTCTATCCCTCTCTTTCTTTTGATCTGTGTGACTATGTGCTTGAATATACCTGAACAGGTGTAATTCCCAGGCAGTTTATTGTACATGATGCCACTATTGTAGGTTTAAAAAGAAAAGGAAATGAGGGGAAAGAGGACTTCATCCAAAAAGTCTTGTAAAGGTTCTGCATAGGGGAAAAAGTAGTGTCAACATAAAAAGGATAACTAAAAAAATAAAAGTTTAAGGTTTCAAATTTAAATGTGTTTTACATCTCAGGTAAAGTAAATCAAATCATTCTGGATGAGTGAGCTTTACCTGTAAAGTAAATTCAAGCCCTCTGTTTTCAGATATGACTCAACTATGACAAGAGAAGAAGCTAAACAAGTAATAATAAAATAATTAAACTCTACATAAATCTTGGCCTTTATTTTAAAGCACTTGAGTGTTGACATCATAATTGGTACTTTTCTAACACCAAACAAAAGTATTCATACAATATAGCCCAAAGAAAGAGAGGTTGTGTTTTTTTAAATCACAAAACTCAATATGTCAAGTGTCATCTTGTGCCAACAGGTCACAACATTTCATGGTTAGGCATTTTTTGTGAGATAGAGGAAGTGTGGAGTAAGTTAAGCATATGTACCAAGATTAAAGTATTTAATGATATTTTAATGACTAATCTGGAAAGGCAGTCTCTCAGTTTATAATGGCATCATTTATCAAATAAAGCATCCCTCTGTTTGATAAGTCAAATAAATGTTTATATGTGAATCAAAATTGTTGTTGCCCAGAATATATTTAATAAAACAATCTGCAGATGAAACCTATCTAAAAAACTGAAATAAATCAATACAGAAACTTAAGAAAACAAAATATCAGGAATTAGTATAATGTAATAAGATTAAGTACCAACAACCAACAACCATTAATCACATCAGTAAAATTGCGTACAAGTCAAACAACAGGACAGGAACCAGAAAATGGGGATGAAATGATGATGATTCTGTCAGACTTGCCTCTAATTATTACCATTTTTATGTGAACTAATAGCACGATTTTAAATTTAGACCTAAAAACCAAACAGAATTAAAACAATTTTTCTGTTTTTGAAGTGGTATCACCTGCTAGGTATGTGCATCAAACAATAGTTCTTCTTGTTTTTAAGTATCAAAAGCCAAAAAAGGTTGGGAAACACTGACCTAAGTGCAGTGCTTGGCTTTATTACTGATTAATAATGTATTTAAAGTAATAATAATTTAAAGTGAGGCTTTCTTCCTGGCTGCTGTGGCTCAAATAGATTTTATGGCTCCAGTTAATGACCAACCTTTTGGCTGGAGATGTAGAGCACATTGATATTAAATACAAAACACAGACGCTGATTTGTGTTGAGACTATGAGAACAGGAACACTGGTATGTTATAAGAGACCCCTGAAAATTAGCCAAATCCTAGCAGTGAGGGTCCATGTCACCACATGTAGTGGCTGCAAGTTTATCAGCCCATCCCTTCGCACAAATCACAAGAAAACAAATCCTCATCTCTCCCCTGAGCTATGTAACCATGCAGTTACATAGTTTTGATTCTTATCTATCAGGATTGTTAGATATCTAAGAATGTGCTGCCAGCCACATACAACAGAGATGAAAGGAATTTTGTTTGTGCTCCCCAAAGCATTGAAAAACGAGTCAGTGGTATTAAAGACTCAGTGTCCCAATTACAGTCTTCCCTCAGGCACTTTTAATTTGACTTATGTAAAAGTATTCATAAAGTCTTTGGTCTTAAAATTCAGACCTTAATGAAGGCAGCTTCTGTTTCTGTGTAATTTACTAAAGAATGAAAACATCAGTCAATCAACATTTATTTTAATGATGCAGTTGTCCGAAGATAGAAAAAACTACAGTTACACTGAAAGTTTAAATTAGGAGGTAAAAGCGTCTCTTTTTTCCCCCTGTGTATCATTGGCAGATCTTCATCACAGTCAACTGTCTGAGTACAGACTTCTCCTCTCAGAAGGGGGTGAAGGGTCTTCCTCTGATGATCCAGATCGACACATACAGCTACAACAACCGGAGCAACAAGCCGCTGCACAGGGCCTTCTCACAGATCAAGGTCTTCTGTGACAAGGTGAGAAATCACCCTTTATTCACGACATATCCAATAAAGGGTATCATTTGAATACGTTTGAAATTGTTGTGAGCTGTTGTAGCATTATGCAGCAGTATATGTCATCTTCGAGGATTAATCTGCTAGTTATTTTCACAATAAATCAATTAATGATTTTTATTTTTCAATTTTAAATGCACGTTTTTTTGTCCTTTCGGCTTATCCCGTGAGTTCAGGGTCGCCACACAGAATCATTGTCCGCATGTTGATTTGGCAGTTTTTATGCCGGATGCCCTTCCTGATGCAACCCTCCCCAATTTCTACCGCGGTTGGACCGTTTTTTAAACAGATTACTGGTATATGATGTGTAACAGTATGAGGTCAGTGTCTCAGATGAAACACTGGAACCTGTAAATGTTTTGCATTTTTGCTTAAAAAAATTACTAAAAAACAGTTTCATAATAATAATAGTTATTTTTTCGACTGATTTGTTTCATCGTTACTTGTGACTTATTCTGATTTGTTTGATTATCAGTCACTTTAATAAGTAATTTCCCAGTTATTAATATGTTTTATAGAATGTCAGAAGAAGTAAACATAGTTTATAAGAGCTGATAATGATCCCTGCTCTGATGATCAGTTAAAAAAGGGATAATGAGATCACAAAGAAAACTATCAAATAGTATGGAATAAATATGAAATAAGTAACTATTATCTTAATAGTTCGTTTTCTGTTGATTCTGACAAAATTTAATAAACACATTTATCGGATTTTTACCATAACATTAAGTGAAGTTTGTGTGTTTTTAATTTAAAGTTTCTCCCATGTGTGGAGCTTTTCAGATCTTTTACCGGTGTAACTGCACAGGTTTATGTTATAAATGTGTTACATTGTGTTGGACCAGGAGATGCAGTGAGGGAGTTAAATAATGACATCAGTCCTCCCTCTAGTGGTCTCACCTGCACAGTGAGCCTTCAGACACACCTGAACACATTCTGTAAACACTTTTTTTTTTTTTTGTCCTTTCGGCTGACACAACCCTCCCCAGTTTCTACCGGGCTTGGACCAGCACTGCACAGCTGGGGATGGGAATGGGCGTTAGGCGTTCAGTGTCTTGCCCAGAGACACTTCGACATATAGCCAGGACCGGGGATCGAACCCTGACCCTGTTCCCAACCCTGACCTAACCCTGACCCCAAACCATGTTCACATCATAATCAATTTTTTGTGTGTTTTATCTCAGGGAGCCGAGAGGAAAATAAGGGATGAGGAGAGAAAACTCTTTCGCAAGAAGTCAAAAGGTTTGAGCTGCAAAACAATGAAATTAATAAAAAAAAAGTTTGGTATCAGGGTCATAGACAAACATCGTTATAGAATCCAATTGAACATGTAGAGAGGCAGAAGAAATATTCCTGTTTGCATGAAATCATGCTGAATACACCTCCTCTTGCATTTGAGCAGTCACATGTTGGTTGTCTGTAAATGCTAATAATTAATGCACTCGTCTTTTTTTCTTCTAAATCTTTTCTCTTCATTCATGTTCAGGGAAGGATGGAGGTGTAGGTGTGATAACAGTTCCCAAAAAGTCTGACACCACCTATTTCAAGACTATGACTGACTTGCAGTCCCAGCCTGTCCTTTTCATCCCTGATGTTCACTTTGGCAACCTGCAAAGGGCCGGACAGGTAGATCATCTGTACTGACATTATTTATATAAACAAAAGTGAGAAAATGTGGTTTCTGTCAGTGTGGTACATCTGCTGAGAGGTGAAATAGATTTGATTTTAGCCTGAGATCAAAGCATTTCATGTGTGTTTGGAATTTATGAAACCAGTAATTAGAGATGATTATTGCTTTTCCACTCCTTCCAACATACTACTAAACCGTAGTCTTTCTTCTTTTTCATTTGGGTTTCTCTGTTCTGTTTGATCCATTGCCAGGTGTTTACCTTTAACACAGAGGAGATCGAGAGGGAAGGGTGAGTGTGCATCATTAGGAAATGATCATTTTCATTTACATCAGGTCATACAAATCTAAGGTATGCAAATGGAGCCGGGTACAAATACCTGCCTCATCAACAGGAAGAGCATGTCACCGCAAATGCAAACATAATGCACATGACATTTTTTTTTGTGTGCGTGTTTTCAGGAGTGTGCTGGTGAAGAGGATGTTCAGGTCCTCAGATGAAGATCTGTGTCCATCGCCTCACAAACAGATCAAAGAAGAGACACAAAAGAGAGGTAGAAGATGGCAGACTCTGTCCTATACTCATCAGCTCTTTTCTCTTTTATCTTATTCAGCAAGCTTCAAGAAATGATCTACTTTACAGAGAGATACACTCGAGAACACTTGAGAAGTATCTTCTTCTTCTTCTTTTCCTTTCGGCTGTTTCACGGGCCGCCAGAGCAAATCATCTTCCTCCATCTAACCTTATCCTCTGCATCCTCTTCTCTCACACCAATTAACTTCATGTCCTCTCTCACTACATCCATAAATCTCCTTCTTCCTCTAGACCTCCTGCCTGGCGGCTCCAACCTCAGCATCCTCTGCCGATGTATTAACAGTTTCTCCTCTGAACATGTCCAAACCGCCTCTCTCACTTTATCTCCAAAGCATCTAACATGAGCTTTGCCTCTGAGACTAGAGAAGTATACTGTAGGTTTATATCCAATTTAAAATGAGGGAAATAGTCTTATAGCTTCTAAAATGTGAGAATTTGCTGCTTGTCTTTGTTTCAGATTATAGTAAATTAGGACTTATATTGACTAAAATTTAATTTGCCCAGTTGTCATGGAATTGTGGATTATTTATAGAATAAAATAGTAATTTTATTTCACGTCCTATCGGCTTATCCCGTGAGTTCAGTGTCGCCACAGCGGATCATTGTCCGCATGTTGATTTTGCACAGTTTTTACACCGGATGCCCTTCCTGAGGTAACCCTCCCCAATTTCTACAGGTGATTGTTACCCTGAAACCACTGTGACATCCATTAAGATATTTTTTATATTCCTTTTATTTTTTATAGTGATAGAAAAGTAGCCAATAATCACATCTGATGTGCAAAAATTAGAGCAAGCTTGATTTTGAAATGAATGTTATTTACTGTAGATCACACTTCATGCATGTTGATTGTGCTTTTTCTCGCTCCATCTTATTCATGTTTGTCTTCACTGTTGCAAGATAGAAAGAACTTGGCATCAATGGTTGACAAATAAAAAAATATTCTTCATTATACCAAGACATTTAGACGGTATTTTCCCATTTGTCAACCACTGACGCCAAGTTCTTTTTAATCTCTGGACTCACACTACTTGAGCACCTTGTTGACTGATGAAGTAGTGACAGCACACTTCTCCTGAACTCCCGTTTTCACTGTTGCACAATACATCCTCCAAACGCGCCTTTAAGAACAATATTAATAGCTAATGGTAAAGGAAGGTTTATTCTCTTCTCCCGTCTCTGTAGTGCTGCTGTATGTAAGAAAGGAGACCGATGAGGTGTTTGATGCCCTGATGCTGAAGTCTCCCACGCTCAGAGGACTGATGGAGGCTGTGAGTGACGTTTTTCTGTTTACATGTGAAAACAGCGTGAAAGGCACAATTTCTTGCAGAGCACCTGTTTGCAAACTATCTTCATTCTTCATTCGCAGATCTCAGAGAAGTACAGCGTGCCCACGGAGCGGATAGCCAAAGTGTACAAGAAAAGTAAAAAAGGGTGCGTGGGCAAACACATTTCAATTGTAGGCCTAATTCCGATTTGAAGTTATGCATGGAACTTGAACTGTTTGTGTCTTTGTGTGTCAGGATCCTGGTGAACATGGACAACAACATCATTGAGCATTACTCCAATGAAGACACCTTCATCCTGAACATTGAGAGCTACGCAGATGCCTACAAGATCACGCTGACAGAGATCTGACAGCTTGTCAGTCGACCTGAAAGACTGCAGGAGGGGACAAAAGAGATGAGCCATGACTGCTGGCTGGCTGAAATCTAAGAGGCTGCTATTAATTGGGTGATAAGCTGACTGACACTGGAGAGTGTCCAGTGGTGGTGTTTAACATCACCACTCCTGATCGCTCTCTGTTACTGTTACACTATGAAGCACGTTGCATTTTCCCTGCAGGAAGAGGACGATAAAAATAGAGGACTTTACAGAAACTAACTTGCTCTATTGACTTACTCTCACTGGAGCACAGATCCATGTCCTCCACCATTGCTGAATATTTTTATTGTATAAAAGATTTTGTACCTTTATTCTTATTCTGTACAGTCATATTGTTTTGCCAAATCATACATCGGGAATAGCCTCGTAGAATACCTGATGTGCTGTAATGTTATGTAGCCCCACAGCCTGAATTAGTTGGTCTTACGTAGCAGCTTCTTTGCATGCCAGCCTGTTTTTGTAAGTGTTATTTATTAATGCTTTTACTGACAATGGTTTGTATTTCTTTGCCAATTTATCCAAGAATTTCAAGTACTTTACGTTTGCATTTCAATGACTTTCCTTCTTGTCACCCTCTTTGAGAGGGCTCAAGAAGTTTTGAAAAGCTTATCTCTATTTTCCACTTATTGTGATATGTACATTTCAACGAATAGCCAAAGTGTTTATTTGTATGGATTTAATGACATGATCAGAAGTAAAAAAACACAAAAAAAAACCAACTTCTGAGTAGTGATAAATGGCGCTTGGTTGTTGTGTGTGTTCTAACATGAATAAAGACAAACATGTAATTTTTGATAAAAACAAAACATCAAATGGCTCTAGGCACATATTTCTTTTGGCTAATGCTAACAGTTGCTAACAAAAAAAGCTAAAGTTACCTGTTATAATTTACCCAGAGTTCTTTTGATCATAAGTTACTCTCACAAAAAACGCTTATTAATCATGTCTGTCATGTATTTCCAGATAGAAATAACTCAGGGTAAACAAGTAAATAGTCTAGTTCCTGTATTCTGCAGCACTACCATGGTTTATTTCATATTTAAGGCACTGTATGTGTTAGTCATCACAATTTTATATTTTAGGTGCATATAGATTATTATAGTAAAATAACTTTTTTTGCTAAAAAGCTTTAGCTAGCATGCCAACATTTGCTAAATAGCACTAACTAGACTAGAGATGAGAATCTGTTTTATTGTGAAATCAGTCAGTCATTAAAATTATATAGCACAATTTGACATGTAGCTATTAACAGGTCTAGGGCAAAATGCTAAGATCAGCATGCACACATTTTCCTTCTTAGCTCAGTGTAATTTAACACTATTAATGTTTTGTATATGTGAGAATAAAATTTTCACTAGTTTGAAGTATTTGGTGATAACTTACCAATGTCCTTTGACCTGCTGTGGTAAAATATTAAAAGCAAAGAGAAACATTGAGAAACATGATTGTGTAAACCTAATTTTAGTTCCAAGCCAAACAATAGTTGGAGCCTGGACATTTCACTCAAAACCCTAACTGTGAACATCGCATTTGCAAAAAGTCAGGGGATCACAAAAAATGAGTTATCCTTTGGATGTTGCATTTTTGCATAGAAGTGGCAAATCCCCAAAATTCAGTTTATATAAAGTGAACCATCAAACTGACCAACTAGCAATGTTTACTCAGAGCTTTGTTGCCTATATGGCTACTTATCTAGTAGATGTTCCTTTGTGCCTATATAATAAAAAAACAACAACAACAACAAGACATTTCCCATTTTGTTTTTATTTGAATAACAAAATGGACACCCTACACAGAACACATATTGCAAGATAACATAAAAAATCTACAAAATGATACAGCAAGTTGTTTTGTTCGACAGGTAACAACTGTACAGTATAAATGGATACAATACTGTTTTTTTTCCTTTTATATATTCCTTTATATTTGGCACTTGACCACAAGATGCTACTAAATTGAAATGTGGATGTTTCGTACCTGATGACCACCTACTTGAAATGTACAGAGCCCAGAGAATTCATCAAAACTGTTATCACAGTCTTCATTCATCGTGAAAACTACTGTATCCCATGTTGTTTTCAGGGTCAGGAAAAAGACTGTAAATCCCAAAAAAAGGACCGTAAAGTTTGCTGGATAATGTGGCGTCTCACTAACAACATCAGGGCTTTGATCTGTCAGTTAAGTGTCTATTACTGTGTCAGTTGTAAAATTATATCACTGCATTTGAAATTTGCTGCAGATAAAACATAAATAAATAAAAGTGCACATTCAGATTTGCAGAAATAACTGCCATGTTTTCCATAGGTATTTGAAAGTTTTTAGGATTGCAAATATTTTCTGGCTTTTTAAAACATCAAGTCTGCCATGGGGTTTTGGGAGGGGGAAAAAAAAAGCTAAGTCAAAATACAGATGATGTTGAATTTTAAATGCATAGCAATACCTGTGGTCCTCTCCTCCTTAAACATTTCTAGAATAAATATGAGTGAATACACTGTACAAGTTTTTTTCATTTCATATTTGTCAAGAAAAAGGTTTATCATCACATTTCAATAATTTATGTAATTTTTAAATTGAATCTCACATTGGAGCAAATTGCCACAATTTAATCACAGAATAAAAGAAATTTACTACATACTATATTTTTATATAACATTAACTTTTTTTTTTTTTTTTTTTTTTGCTTTTTACATTTTCTTAACCATTGTTGAAGAAAGAATCACAGCTCGGTTTTTATGCATATGTCAAGTTTTCTGTACTCATCAGTAAAACTGAACATGTGAATTTGTGTAATCATGTGAGTTGTGTGTTTGTGTGTGGAAACAGAACTTGGCATAAGAAGTCACTTTCAAAGAACAGATAGAGTTGTAATCTATATTCAAAATATTGCCCTTCAATTTGAAAGCTGAGTCAGTTTTGGTTGTATGTAACATTCATCCAAAAATATACATTAGAAAGAAGTTGTTCCTCCCTTTTAAAATTCTTCTATAAAAACTACATTTCCCAGACCTTCTGTCTACAAAGCCACACTGTGCTGTGAACACTTGTGGTCCCAGACTTACATACTTCATTTCATCCAGTGTTGACATGGAGTTAGACTGCAATACTTTGTAAGGATTAAACAACAACCCCAGTCAGTTACAGAGAAAAAATGAGCATGATTCCCTTTGGAAAATTTGGAATTACGCTCTCAAAAAAAAAAAAAAAAATAATGAACTTGTATTCAGCTCAACGTACCTCACAAACCTCTGATTATCCTCACTGGCTGTCGTCTCAGATAGAGGTTGGACAGCTCTGATTCAGTGTTGGCCAAGTCTTTGAGTTATATGTATACCATATATGAGACCTGTGTCTTCTCTAGCTTTTAAACAGGCATAGAGGCGCATGCACCATCCGTGCATGTGAACACGTGAAATATTGTAAATGCATCAGGCTTTGGTATTCATAGTATGCACAACTACATGTTGTTTATAAATGGGAGTGCATGTGCCTTTATAGCTCAAATGTCAATCTCAGATGGGTCAGCTGGGAGAGGTTTAAGAAATTTGTTAAATTAATGAAAATGCTGTGGGAAAAGTCCAGTTTTCTATTGCCCAGCACTGCTGGGGTCACACTGGAGCAGTCGGACAATGGAAGGGTCATTCTTCGCTCCCTCAACAAACTCCTCGAGAGACAGTTTACCTGACAGAGAGAAAAAGAGAGAGAGAGAGAAAAAGAGAGAGAGAAAAAGAGAAAAAAAGGGAGAGAGAAAAAGAGAGAGGAGAGAGAGAAAAAGAGAGAGAGAGAGAAAAAAAGAGAGAGATTAGACTTTATCGGCTAACTATCTTGTTTATTTCATTGCAGAAGGACCAAGATCAAAAACAAAGTAGATAACTTGCTTGATGCAATGTTACTTCAAAATGCTATTTAAGCTAACCATTTAAAAAGAAATTTTTTTAACCTGCTGTATTTCCCATGAAAGTATATTGACTCTATAGCCAGTGCTAATTTGCCATCACTGGCTCCATTGTAAGGCTTAAGGAAAACAAGAAATTATGCTGAAGGGCAGATAGAGTGGCATCCGTTAAACCTCTGAGAGGGCTCAGAAAAAACATGACTTCAGTCAAATCATTCTTTAAAATTACCTATTAGAACAAAAGCAAATGCAAGATTTAGCCATGTGATACTTCCTGGTGCTTACTATATAAGAAGCATCCACGACAATTTGCCAGCTCAACTGATCACTGGCTGTATTCTTCCACCAACACCGGTTGGGTAGGATACATCAAATAAGCTAGAAAGACTTTAATAATTAAATTTTTTTTTAGACAATCCATTTAATCACATATGTTGACTTCCTTTCTGCTTGGTTTGATCTATGTCTTCATACTGACAAACTGCTGCTACAGTCATTTTAACTATCATGACTGAATACTGCAGAGCTAAGGTTATGCAGCGAAAGAGCAGCATCAGATGGTCGTGTATGCTGAATGAGTATATCCTGTTCTGTGATCAGCAGGATACAGAGAAGGCAAGTGACCGACTGAGCAAAACTTACCATCTCGATTTGTGTCCATCTGCCTAAAGATCTTATCTGTGCGTTTTTCGGGTGTGGACTCATCTTCAGGCATCTTCATCACAGACGAAACCATCTTGTAAATGGCCTGAAGAATGAGGCAATAAAGGGGAAAGAAATTAAAAGAGCATTAGTACGGATTCTTAGTATAACCAGCTAACAGGTACAAGCCAAATTCAAAAAAGTTGATTTGTAAAAGTGTAAAACAATGTGCATTTATAATGAAACATAAACAACATGTCAGATGTTGAAATTGAGACATTTTACTATTTCATGGAAAATATTAGCTTATTTTGAATTTGATGGCAGCAACACATCTCAAAAAAAGTTAGAACAGGGTGATGTTTATCATTGTTTAGCATCTGTAAACATCTGGAAAGTAAAGAGACCAGTTGCTGGAGTTTAGAAGAGGAATGTTGTCCCATTCTTGTCTAATGCAGGATTCCAGCTGCTCAACAGTCCTGGGCTTTTGTTGCTAGATTTTTTGTTTTATGATCAAGTCAAGTGTTTTCTATTGGTAAAAGCTCTGGACTGCAGCCAGGCCAGTTCAGCACCCGGACTCTTCTCCTGCAACGACATGCTGTTGTGATGGATGCTGCTTGTTGTTTAGCATCATCTTCTGAAATATGCAAGGTCTTCCCTGAAAGAGACGTTGTCTGGATGGGGGCACATGTTGATCTAAAACCTCTATGTACTTTTCAGCATTGATGGGGACTTTCCAGTTATGTAAACTGGTCACAACATTGGCACTAATGCTCCCTCATACCATCAGAGATGCAGACTTCTGGACTTTCCACTGGTAACAAGCTGGATGGTCCCTCTCCTCTGCACAAGGCATCCATGGTTTCCCCAAACAATTTAAAATTTTGATTCATCTGACCACAGAACAGTTTTCTCATTTTGCCTCAGACCATTTTAAAAGAGCTTTGTTGTAGAGAACACTGCAGCGTTTCTGGATCATGTTCACATATGGCTTTTTCTTTGCATGACACAGCATTAACTAACATTTGTGGATTGCACGGTGAACTGTGTTCACAGACAGTGATTTCTGGAAGTGTTCCTGAGCCCATGCAGTGATGTCCAGTAGAGAATGTTTATTGCAGTACCGCCTGAGGGCCCAAAGATCACATGCATCCAGTTTTGACCTTTGGCCTTGTCCCTTGCAATCAGTTATTCCTACTGATTCGCTGAATCTTCAGAGGATATTATAAACTGTAAAGATGGGTCTTCGCAATTTGACAATTGAGGAACATTTTTCTTAAATTGTTCCACACTTTTAAGAGGCAGTTTGTCACAGATTGATGAACTTCTGCCCATCTTTACATTTGAGAGGCTCTGCCTCTCTGAAATGCTCCTTTTATCATGTTACAAGTTTTATACCCAGTCATGTTACTGACCTTTTGCCAATTAACCTAATTAGTTGTTAAATGCTCCTCCATTTGTTTTTTGTTTGCAGTTATTGCTTTTCCCGCCTTTTGTTGCCCCTGTTCCAACTTTTTAAAAATTAGGTAATATTTTCCATGAAATGGTAAAATGTCCCAGTGAATAAAATATGGGTTGATGAGATTTGCAAACCATTCCATTTATTTTTGTTTTACACATTGTACCATCTTCTTTTGAATTGGGGTTATAGTTTTTGTACCAGACTTTCTGTAAAAATGTCTGTTTTGGTGAGTAAAACTAAAATGTCTCTTTTTTTAACATCCTCCCATAAGAGTTTCAAATTCCTAAAAGTGGGTGTATTTCAAATTATATCTTTTATAGTAGGAAGACAGATGACTAATTCCTGATTTGTGCTATCACTGCACAGAAACAGGAAGTAGTCAATTCTAAAGGATGTAGTTGAGAATTTTACATAGACAATGAAACCAGAAGAGAAAACTGCCTCACTGTAAAGTGTTTAATAATATTGCTAGTCAAGAATAAGTTCTGATTAATAATACATCTAAGTTATTGTTAAATTTAGTCTAAAAACATCAGTAAAACATCAAATATGATATAAATAGGTGTTGCTCCTGCAAACTAAATTTCAACCCAAAAAGCACATTCTTTGTGAAATGGTTGCTGTAAATGCGTTTTTCATTTTCAGCTCCTGTACTATCGCCATTTTACTTCCTCTCCCTTTATTCCTACAAACACTTTAACCACAGAGCTGGTGGAGAATTTCCCCTAATGAGTTTTGGTTTTGGTTTGATCTCGCCAAACAGCAAATGGGCTAATACTAAAGCAGCTGTAAATCCATAACAGACACAAACACATCCTAATGTGGCAGGTAGTGAATTATTTTTATTGTCACTAATTAAGATACTATTGGATTATTTATTTATGTAAATTCACTATCTATAAAATAAATAAAGTCTGATCATCAGCCATAAGAAGTAATTATTAATAATCGCGAAAAGCAAACAGTTTTAACGTATGTGAAGGGTGAACCAGCAGATAACTGATTTTTCAGATCAATAATGAATTATTATCAATTCATCAAGTATTTAAGACAAATGTCAGAAGCAGTAGGTTGTTTGGAGCACTTACACTTCCTATATGATTTATTATTCATTTGGTGTTTATGTATTACCAGCATTGAGTGACATAACTGAGAAAAAGGTCACAAAATTAGCAATAAGCCAAATATTTAGAGTAAAAATAGTGGAGCTAAAATATTTAATTGACTGAACGTTACATTTAAGCAATGTACCAAAATTTCAACTATTTCCTGATAACTTCTCAAAAAGGACAAATTGCTGCTTTTCCTTTATGTAGGATCACTAAAATACTTTATTTTGGTTTTACAACAATGTTACATTGGTAATTATTATATTTATTTAGCTAGATTTCTTATTTTGGAAATCGAATAAATCAAATTAATCAGTAACTAAAAAAAAATATTCGCAGCCTTATTTTGTACCCATGATATTTCTTAGTGTATAGGACCATCCCAAAACACACTGACTAAATAAAGGATTAGGATTACACATTCTTTAGCACTCTGCTTAACTTGGCACCGTGATGTGTGATGTAACAACATGTGCAAGGGATTGCTAGGTGGTGTGATTGTGTGTATCTGCTAAGACAGAAGTCTGAAACACTCATCAAATAAGACCAAGAGCCTCTGGGTTAGTTTTTGTTATAACGTTAACACTGGAGCTGCTGACGAAACGAAGGGGGAACATCTCTTCCTAGATCTGACTGGAATGGCTGCTTTCTAAAATTACACAGCAGCTGGTTTTCCTGCTGTGGGTATTCAGATGCTGCAGAACACTGAAGCAGATGGATATATGATGTTGCAGCTGGTGTAGATGGCTGAGCAAAGACTTGCTGCGCTGCAGGAGTAGTTTTAAGAATTTAAGACCAACATGACGTTACTATGATGGCATGCAATAGCCACTGAAAGACTCAGGGCTATATAAAGCTAGAGAAACAGAAAGTGTGAACAGCTGAAAGAATGAAAGACAAAAACAGAAGAAAGTAAGACAAAGATCAAACATGTCTCCACAGCAGACCCACCGTTACTATCTCCAGCATCTCCGCTTTGCTAATGTATCCATTTCCATCCAGGTCATACATACTGAAAGCCCACTTCAGCTTCTGGTCCAGCCGACCCCGCGAGGTCACACTCAGGGCAATAATGAACTCCCTGAAGTCTATAGTCCCATCTCCATTGGCGTCAAACGTGCGGAAGACATGTTCGGCAAACTTGGAAGCGTCTCCATAAGGGAAGAAGTTGGCATAGATCTTCTTGAACTCCTCCATGGTGAGTGCACCACTGGGGCAGTCCCGCAAGAAGCCCTTGTACCACTCTGTGATCTCATGCTCGGTGAAGTCTGTGTTCTCCACCAGGTCCTGCATGACGTCAGGACGCAGCTTGCTATTCTGCTTGCCCATTGTTGCTTCTGTTGAGGCTGCGGCTGGTGTGAGGGCGGCGGTGTGTTAGACTGCTGAGGGAGAAAGTGAGAGACAGAACAGGGTTGTTAGGAATCATCTGAGGGGGGGAAGATAGGGAGGAGGAACAGTGATGTCAAAAGGGAACAAAAATAAGGAGGAAGGACAGGCAGGGAATATGTGCCTTCTTTAATACAAGAACCATGTAAAAAGGCTTCACTTCTATAGTAATGGCACCAGCTTCTGTCGCAGGCTTTGTTCTTAACCACGTCTTTTCCTAAATAAACCTTAAGCAACACAAGTAAATTTGTTGCCTCTTGGTTGTTTACCAAAGGAATTGTACACAAGACAAGGTGCTTCGGGATCACCACTTTTTTTGTGTGTTGAGAAAATTAACTTTCAAGATTATGATCTTGCCTGGGCATCTCCTTTTGAAATGTAGTCTGTTTCCATTTTCTGTCAAAATGTGAATAATGCAAAATGCAATGACAGTACACCAGATAAAAGAAAACCAAGGAGATAAGGTGTACGGTATATGGGCTCATGCACAGGTAAGCTCTATCTCCCATGCACGTGCAACACAAGACCACCAAATGTTCTCATGGTGCAAAACTACCACACACATTACATACAACAAACACACCCACAATTTGAGTTTGGCAGGCACACTGTTGACAACCCCGTGCATGTGCGTGCATCTCTGCAGAAGCAGCTTCAATTTCCTGCAGGAACTCTGATGCTGTAACACACACATCCGCATCCTCTTAATAGTTGAAAATAAATTATTAATAGAGCTTTAGTTTTGATGAGGCATTTAAAACAAAATCTTCAGTAATAGACTGAATCAGACTATATCATAGTAAACATTCAGTCCTTTTTTAACTTAAGTCTAAACAGCATGTTTAATATTGTTCAAGCACATTATTTAAAACACAAACGCAGCAGCTATAACACACTAAATGCCACACCGCTCTGAAATAAATGAGTCATTTACACTCACTCTTTGCACTCAGAGGATGCAGTACATCAATTGACCCTGCAGCTAATGTGCTTAGCACTTTACCCTGTGAGACCACTAGTTGGTGCTGGGAAAGTCTAAATACAAGAGAGAAGCTTAGACTGGGATAATGATCAAAGCAAATTATAGTACAGGTAGCCTGTTTAAGGAAGACACAAAGCTCTATCACTGTTTCAGTTTTTGTAGCTTCTCTTACATTTGGGGGGGAAATAATCTAAAATAATAGATCATATAATGTTTTAGTGCCTAACATAACATAAGCCCTTGTGTGGAGTATTTTAGGATGGATTACAACACTCATGCAGCCAAATGGAACATTTCCTTTCAAAACAACACTGTATTCAAACCTAGGCCCTTATCCATCCCACTTGATTTGTCTACAGTGCACTCATTTACTGATCCATTAACTGATAGAGGCCAACTGAGGAAGAAAACATCATATTTACTTCCCTGGAAAATAGATGTTGTAGTAGAGATATGCGCTTCTTGCCAACAATTTAAAATAAATGAAAAGTGCCCCTACTGAAAACGATTAAACCCGTCCAAAAACCACCCAAGCCATATATAGAGCAGAGTAATGAAGACAGACTTTGGTACACCTGTTGTTTAGCAATTTGGGCATTTAAATTGAAAAAGTGGATTTGAGTGGATTTGTAAAGAAATGAGTCCAGTGTGAATTTAAACCCTGCAATTCCATTTGTTTTGTCAACTCTTTTTTTGCACAAACTCTTTATTTCACTTGCTCGGACCATAAACAGCTAGCTGTAATCCTTTAATTAACTCCGAGTAAACAATGGGCTTTAGCAATGTGGCAGCCAGTTCTAATGCGTTCCCTGCTGTTACCCATCTTTCACTTTAATGTCAGTGTGAACACTGGAGCGGTGTGAAAAGGAGATTAACACCCGTTTACACACTCATCACCCAGGGAACAAAACATCCGCAGCTACACAGTCAGGGACCAGCGTGAACAGACTGGACGAATGTCTGACTTTAAAATAGACGAAAGCAAACTCGACCTGATGCTTTGATGGAGAAAGGAGGGGGTTGTTTAGGAAGGGTTCATAAATCTATTAGGCCGCTATATGTTATGTAAAACTAATGTGAGGATGCTTACATGCACATCTACATCTGAAACATAGGAGAATGTCCATCACTTTGTAGTTCCACGTTTACAGGGGACACTTTACCTTGATAAATTCACTTACTTTCCAATATATTTTGACTAATGGGCCTCTTCCACAGTAGACATTTTCCAGCAGGAGGAACAACTGAGATAAAATAAGTTATAACTTATTTCATCAAGTCAATATTAATGTTAGTTAGTTGATGTTATTAATCTAAGTACTCCTGTGCTTATCCGAATTAGATGTCTGCTGTAAGAGAGAAGTCTATCTAAACCTGAGCAGATGTCTAATCTGCTACAATACCCATAAACACCTGGTCAACACACAAGGGGTTAAGTGCTGGTTTTAAAACTAAAAACAAGCCTGCACACACCTGTCAGCTGTTTCCAAAGCTTGTTACTTGTTTTATAAAAAACTAGCCATTCTCCCCATGGCTGCATAGGTTTTCCTCTGTGTACCCCGGTTTCCTCAGACAGTCCAGAGACATGTATGTTAGGTTAACTGGTGACTCTAAATTGGTCATAGCCATGAATGTAAGTATGGATAGTTGTCTGTCAGTGTAGGTCTCTCCCTTTTGGCCCTGAGATGAATGACTGGAATAGGGTCCAGCCCCTTAGCAACATAGGGTTAGCTGTTAAAAGATGATGGATGGATGGATCTGTGTCAAATTTCTAAATGTGAAAAGTTTAGTCAGAACTAGCAACATTACTTAAAGCCTTCCTCTCTTACACTCACACAGACACAGACACACGTACCTCAGCTAATCAACCAGAGTACACTACAGGCTACCTCTATTCATTTCATTCATAATCTCATTCTTTGTCTGATGCCGTGGCAGTCGAATACTCTACCATCTGCATTTCAATTGAATGAACTGTGGAACCTTTCCATGATTATTGAGGCCTTGTTGTCATAACAACCAATCATACAATCACTTTCGGATTTGGCAGCAAGTTGGCAGAAAAACATATTACTTCAAGTAGAGTGTTTCATTAACACATAGTTTCTGTAAAGACTGGCAGCTTGTTTAATTGTTTGCTTTCAGCGGCCGGCCTAATCGCACAGACTTCTTCCAGCCAGACTGTTTACACATTAATGTGGAGGAACAGAGCCAACTAAATGTTTCTCTCTCCATTACTCTAAAAGAGGGAGAGATGGTTAATTAGTGTGGGTCATAGAGGCTTTACAACAACAGAACAAAAGCTACAGGATGTACTCCATTTATTTTTTAGATGTTTGACATTTCAAACACTTTCTAACAAAGCCTAAAAGTAAAGATTTTTTAAAGTCAATCCTAAGATGCTTTAAAAAAAAAAAAAAAAAAAAAAAATCAATAATGCCTGTCACAATTAGTCAAAGCACAAGGTCACGTCTTAAAATTGTTATGATTTTTTTTCTGGTCCTTTTTTCTCATAAATGGACAATAAACACATCCCCCTTCAGCATTTGTAAGCACTGCAATTATAATTTATACTATTTTATGACAATAAGTGGAAAACAAAATTGGGGAAACAAACAGCCAGATTAATCAATAATGAAATTAACTGTTAGTTGCAGCTTTTTTTTGTGTTATATATCTTTTTTCTCTGGTTGTCCGGATTTCACTGCTGGGCGTAGTTTCTGTGTAGAGTTTGCATTTCCTCCCACAGTCCATAAACGCAGGTGAAGTACATTGTCATGATGTGCTATTGCTACCTATAAACACTATACAAACATTTACTGTAAGGAGCTATTTATAATTCAGCCAAGTGTTTTTAAAAGGAGAAGGAATAAGTAAAGAACTCAGACATCCACTTAACGTCCTTTCAACTTGTCAATTTTCGAATCAGCTATTTCAGGCCCTCTGAGATCACTGCCTTCAATTAACTGTTAAGACTCTTACCTGCTGCTGGCAAACCTGACTGTTACCTAACCCCAGCTCTGTCAAGTGGGCAGGTCACGTGGTTGAGCCAAGTTTCTGCCTTGCCTATCCCACAAGGTCACAACAAGTGCGTGAATACACGGACCTGGTTTAACTTTCTGAGCACATCTGAGTTACAGTGATCTCAGCCCAGTCAGGTAATAACCAACAGAGAACAGGCTGTCCTGTTCAGTGTATAACAACAGAGACAGTACAAACATCATCATTATGGACATTAGGTGCTGAAAGGACAGAGTTAACTCCCGGTTAACCATGGATCCTGCAACAACTGCATAATGCCAGCATTTAACTGTGGACACCGGTATATGTTGTATGCATATGCTACAAGCAAATATCTTCTGACAGCAACACATGAGAAAATGTGTAAAATGCACACAAGAAAAAAAATTTAGAGCTCAGGAAATACAATGTCAGTACTTTTTTCAATTTGCATGAATATGAAGAACCCTAATATTCTAGGACAATATGCAAGTATCAACACAGTAATCTGTGTTATTTTCTTAATATACTGCAGGGTTTATAAGCAGAACATACAGTAGGTAAACCAAATTGATCACACATTTCCAGAACCTAAGGAGAGGTCTTCCAAATTCTTATTTTGTCTAACCAACAGTCCAAAATTAAAAATATTGAGTTAATTTATAACACAAATAGTGTAATAAGAAATTAAGCAATTTAAAAGTATATATTTGTTAATTTAAGAATTTAGTTGTTAATATTGGAGATAATGTAATACTCACCTTAAATATAACATATACAAAACAGCTTTATGGATGACTTTGAAGTTGAAGTTTAAACAAGTTTGACTTTTTTTTTTTTTGTCCTCTCAGCTTGACTAAATAGCATGAAATGTTTGAGTTGGAAAACTTTCGTAATTTAAACTGGTAAGTATCTGAAATCAAGATAAAATCAAAACGGTCAAGAAAAATCAATGTGTGTCTAATTTTAATAAGTGATTATCCTTTGGAGTCATGTATATA
The DNA here is from genome assembly GCF_033026475.1 of Channa argus. Lineage (NCBI taxonomy): Eukaryota > Metazoa > Chordata > Actinopteri > Anabantiformes > Channidae > Channa > Channa argus. Next base: position 14,589,541 of record NC_090197.1, read on the forward strand.
TTATTTTGATAATTAAATCTGAATATTCTATATTCAAACTTTTGGTTTGGGGCTGCTTGTCACCAAAAAAGAAAATCAGCCAATGAGACAAAAGACTATTACATACTGTGACATGGTCAGTCATTTGTCTGGGCACAGAGTTTTTGAAGGAATATTCTAGTTACTGGTTTGTTGGTACGGACATGACACAAGCAACATGAAGACGTCCCACACAACTGTGCAGCATGCATCTCCCTCAAAATTCTGCAGTGTACCAGCTGAACAGTTGACTCATCCTTGCTACTTGAACAAAAGGCCATTGAAACAGCATTTATCCGAGAACATCTCGTTGCCCGCTTACGTAACAGGCAGAAGTCTCTCCATTTATATCCTGCAGGTAAATCTCAACCCCAGAGTCCCACAGATAATCCAAGAACAGAGAGAGCAACAGAGAGCTGGCTGTAGACCAAGAGGGAGTCAGAATGACCGAACAAATCTCGATCACAGATAACAACTCAATGAATGATACAATCATAATGAAATTTGATTAATCTGTGACCGGCTGCAGGGCTAAGGGCAGCCATTGATGACTGAACAGGCAATTACCAGACTTGGAGGATGTGCAAACTGATATTCACCTACAGCTCAATATTAAACCAACTCAGCTACATTGAGATATTAAGTTTAGCTCATCTCAAAATAGAAACGTTGAGCCAAAGACAATGTGGACCATCCTGAAAGCCACAGCTCAGACACACACCATTTTGAGGACTGCACCATCAGGCCACCATCTCTTCTCCGCTTTCAAATCAAATAATTTATCAGTAATCTTGCCTTGCCTCAATTGTGTTGTCTGTTGGTATGCAAGAACATTGCCACTCTGATACATAATCTGAGTTGAACATTTTTATTATTTTCATAGAGAAGCATTTTAGCCATCAACATTTTGTGTGCCACTATTGAGTCTCATTTACCTTGTCAGTGCTTACAGTGTTAGCTCAAAGCAAAGCGAAATTAAAGACAAGTTAGTTTAAAATGAGTTGTTAAATACCTTTCATCCTGCTTTTCATAAATGTTTAAACCCATGGCTTTGCCGAATAATGTATCAAAAATGCTATCTGGTATGTTAAAGATGCTTAAAATGAATGTATTTGCTGTCAAAGCTCCCAGAAGCTCAATTTCATGAGTAATGACTTGGGCTTAGGATGTTTTCTGATTTCTTACAACATCAAACGCACTACCCATTTTTAAAAATAGTTTGTTTCTAAAGAAAAAAAGAAAAAGCCTTTTGTTTTTTGTCACCTTTGCTACAGTTTAAACACATTTTTAACTAACTTGAGACAAAGACACTAAAAGAACGTTAGGATTTTTCCACCATTGCTTCACCAGACGTTTTGCTCGTATGCCATAAAAAGAGGGAAATGTTGGATGAGGCAGGCCCATATTGTTCAAGCAAATTCGTTTCAAATCCCCTTTGTTTCTTTTAAACCAATTTCATGGTACGTTTATTCTGCTGCAGATGATGGGACAGACTGACATTTGGTGCATGAAAATGTAAAACACAAACAGTACAGCCTTTTAAGCCCACAACTGCAACCTTTGACCTTTTATTCAAAGGATCATCAGTATCACTTTAGTGCAGTAAAGTACAATGGCTGGGAATATATGAACAATCTTAAAATGCTGTAGCAAAAAGTGTCAGTGATTTCTCACACTGGATTCACTGTGAAGTCATACTTGTTGACTTCTCACCTGCCATTCTGGCTCAAATTTTATGAGCTCTAAAACTCATCACACCACATACTTCTGTTCATTCCTGAGATCATCTTCTGGCTACAGCCCGTTGTGATCACGTGTCTAATCGGCTGCACCATTTAAACCACCAAACTGCGGTGGCATGGTTTAGCTTTGGGAACTCCCATGCTCACATTACAAGCATCGTGATGGGTGCAGGGTAGTGTGCTCTAGTGGTCTTGAATGTCTGACTGCAATTCTATCTCCTGTGATATTTAGTGTAAGGTCAGAGCTGGCCCACTGTTGGTTCAACCTGTACTTGAGTCTGAGGAACCAAACGTCTTCAGCCACAGGTTTTGTGTGGTTTCTGTCAAAGAAACTGGAATGGCTGGCAAGAAACCGTGCAACCATGTGTACAAAACAAAAAAGGCTTCTAAAGGTCACATAAAAAATGAAATGAAACTTTGCAACTAGTGCTGTTATTGTCCACAATATATAATGATAATACTTAAACATAATATGAATTTTATTATATAACAATATTGACAATATAGCTTTGTGATGATGTGCTTCCATGGTTAAAGGTTGAGCCACGAGGGCATGATGATCCAAACTCTTGACAATAGGAAAAATAAGGATTTCAGATACTGCTGTGAAGGGAATATTTCATTGAATTTTTATAGTACCTTTATTGGTTTTGTTTGTTTAGTATATGATTGTTCCCAGGCTTATTATTTTTGATTTGTGCACCAAAAGACTGCAGCTACTTCAAATCGAGAATATATATAATATAATATAATATAATAATAATATAATAATTTCTGAAAATATGTCGGAAATTACAAACAGTACATGCATCGTTAGCCTCTCGTGTACTCCCTCAGCAGGCAGCCAATCATAAAGACTGTAAATGAAGCCGATAGCTGGGTACAGATTCTCAAATGTGAAGATTTGCAACCTATCTTAAATATCTTCTGGAGATCATGGAGTTTCTTAATTTTTGAATTCTGAAGATGGACTGAGAAATTACCCCGCAGATTACTCATTAATGACTACCACATTGTCACCCTGTTCCAGTTTTAGAACTTCCTCTACGAGACACCAAACATTAGACAGTTTCAGTTCAAACTGAGAATGAAGGTCAATCATTCTGAAAACACAAACTTTCAGAGCAATGATTCAAAAACGGCAACAACTTACACTTCCTAATATTTGTGTTTATTGCAAATTTTTAATATTGTGTCTTATCAGTGGACATTGGTGGATCCAGAATATTGTAAATTTCTATAATACGACAGGCAATGTAGCTCAATATTAGCACAGTTGAGATGTTTTTGTTATACAGAACATTTAAACAGAATTTTGTTTCTATTCAAATATGTTAATGTGACTTTCATAAATTGATGGCTGAAAATCATTTATGTGCCCGATAATGAATAAACTATTTTTGCCCATCCAAATGTTGCTCAAAATGTCATCCATCCTGCCTTTGAGAAACCGGAGAGAGCAACTTCATCATAATGCAGCACACATGAGCTCCCATTGTCAGCCTGAGAGCTTTGTGCGTCAAGACACTGCACAAAACCACAATCATGACAGAGAAGCCATTATGAGGGAGCAAATGAGAACAAGATAAAAAGTGTTAGTGACAGCAACTGCAAGAAGGCAGGCAGAGCTGCAAAACAGACTAGGGATTGGCCAAACACACACGGCACCACTCATACACTCTCAGCAAACTGTCAGGGATTGCACGAGGAGAGTGCTGTTTACTTTGCACTGAATTTCTAAGTGTGACCCTCTCTGACACAGCCTGTTGTAAAGACAAATGCTGCAGAAATGGAAATGTCAATCTGTAAGATGAGTGAACTCCCGCCCCTGTGTGCTGCCTAATTCTACTGCATAGCATTGCAAAGCCTAGCATGTGAGAAATGTGGCTTTCTATTCGAAGCATTATCTTTGTGGCAGGTCATAATCTGTTTTGTATTTATTCTCAGTCTCTGAAGTTCTCTCTTGCTAGTTTATTCTTCTCCTGACACTGACAGTTTCTCCCAGAGATCCCCCACTTGCCAGTTTCCTTCAGCTTCAATTCAATTCAAAACAGGGCAGACTGCTGCTCAAACAACCCAACTAGAGAGGATCCCGCCAATGTGGTCAGTCTGGCCCAAAACAAACCCACAAGACACCCACACTGACAAAAATAGAACATCTGTTTAAATTTAGCAAACATTTGTAAGCATTCAGCATCTTGAACTGTTTGGAGGACTGCTTTTGACACCAAGGGGGCCATTATCCCGACTCCACCCTTGTGTCGGCACCTCCACAGGCCTTTAAATTTGCAAGCTTTGTTGCTCTGATCATCTGAGGTAAGAGGAGGGGGGTAGTTTCATTTCAGTTTTTGTTGAAATGTTCCTCTAAATATATCAAATGTTTATAAACCAGGGAGCAAAACTAGACATCACTTCAGAGTCCGTCAGTAATAGTTTCTTCTGTGTAAGTGAACATGACCTTTATACACACATACACACACAACAGAGTAATCATTCCTAACATTTTAAAGGCTGCAGGTAAACCTTGATAATCACTTAGATTTTGATGGTGGACTAATTGATTAACCAACCAATCTCTTCAGCACTAGTTGATGATTATTGTATGTAAATGGGAATGAGATCAGACAATAGAAGTAGCTTGAAGACCTTATCTTAGCCTCAAGGAAATTACAATAGACATGTTTACCACTTTGATAGTCTACAGATTAAATCAGCGAGTTTAATGTCAGAAAGACAGTTATTAACTTATTTTCCTTTATTAAAAATTTAGTCTAGATACAACTTATGTCCCTACGTTGTTGTAAGGCTTTTAAAAATGGTTTACTACATTTGGAACAAATATTGTCAAAACAATGTTTTCTCAATAAATTACTGTAAACTATTAAAACTGTTGATAATTCATTCTGATTGTTTCACCAACATTACCTTAATTTCGAGTTATCGTCTTATTTTACACCACTGAATGAACCAAAGCTCCCAACAGCATCACAGAATTATGAGAACACATTTCACTGCTACTACACTATGTATACCCTGTATACTTTTTGCAATAATTAGAGGACGCATCGAAGTCATTAATTCACCAAACATATAAATATTTCAACTCACTTGTGAGGGTAAAGTAGCTCCAATCCTATAAAACCACCTTCCCTCTCCCTGCTTTAATCCCCTGACTGACTGATGTGTTTGTGCTGAAATGAGATACCCTGCAGCTTTGTGTTTGGGCAAAACTCAATTTCACTTCCTGCTCTCACTCATGCTACAATTAAAAAGGCAAAGACAACCGACTCCTCTTCAGCTCCTCTGAGGTTTCATTAAGGACATGAAGCGGCAGCTTCATCCAATTACAAATGGGTAACTTAAAGCTTTATCAGCTGTTAGCATCTTACGCTGCTGCTGCGCAAGTTGTGCAGAAGGACGAATAAACGTGCAATTTCAGCTATTTAATCCAGTGAGGTACGGTAACCAATTTAACCTGGAAACTCCTTTCACTCGAGTTGCAAGCTTAAAAAACAGCAACAGGAAGCGGACAAACTGCAAACGAAGGGCGGAACAGTCTTATTAGCTGCAACTTACCTCACTTAAGTTGTTGTGTGGGGGCTGTTAAAAGTCTCTTTAATAGTCCATTACCTCGCGTCACCGGAGCGAACGGTAAAAAGTTTCAGCGACGACAACAACAGGTTGCAGGAGCAGGAGTTTCTGGCTGCTCACAGTCCAAACTCCAGGAGGGTTTTTCCAGAGCGGCGGATCTTACTCCGCTTAGCCATGCAGACTCTGCTCTGACGTCAACAGCCTCGTCACATGGCGAAGCGGCGGCCAATGAGAAGCCACGTTGTCCTGGCAACAAGAACCCGGCACTTGGATGGCGATTTTTGTAAGAAAATAGCAGAGAACCAAATAAATTGACCGAAATATGGACGGAAAAACAACTAAATACTAGCAGATTTGACGTATTCAACTCTGCCCATGTAGTAGGTTTGTCATATTTTATTAATTTATTGTTTATTTCCACGACCATATACCGTATTCATAAATATTGCAAATGTGGAACTTTATTTAGGCTATTTTAAAATACTATAATTTAGAATCTGAACAGTTTTTCCAAAAACTGCATTCAAACTAGTCGAAGTCTGGAAAAAATTACATCAATATTTAAAAAACATCTCACATTATTAAATATTTCTTTGTGTTTCTGATTGAAAGAAAACAAGGCAAGACTCATAGCGTTTTAAAACGTTTTAAGGGAAGAGGACAAAGAGATTTTGACTGTTTTTGCAGTCTAGCCGTGTATTTGTCCTGCATTTAGTAATGCAATTTAATGCAAATGTGTTTTCATGCAAATGTGATTTCTAACTATTGTTTTGCATGCTTTACGTTTGTTATCGTCTTGCTGTTTTCCCTAATTAAGTGTATTAGTTGCAAGTCTTTTGGCAGGGAATCTCAAAGAACAATTAAAGGCTTTATTTTACTTTAAAATAGTCTACTTGCTTTGCATTTCATTGCATTGTCTCTGTCTGAAATGTTCTATTACAGCATAATAACCTTACTTGTTTCTGGGGATTGCATGATTATGATGAGAAAGCATATGGTGATGGTAAGCAGCATGTATCTCACCTCTGGCCCAGTACAGGTATTCCCATGGAGGCACATTGGGAGCCATGCTTTGACTAAGATGATTAAAAGAAGTTAAAGCCCCAGAGCTTATTCAGTCAGTCTTCCCGAGAGCATTTTCTTAATGGCCTTATAAAGCACATTGAGGAGCCCTTACTGCTGTTGAGTCAGCAAAACCCTGAACCCACTGACAAATTAATTCCTTAAATTCAAGTAAGAAAAATTAAAATATAGGTTTTAAATGTTTCATAAACAATTATGGCATATAGATGATGTGGAGGCTACATTTTTGCAATGTATCAAAACGCCAAATAGAACTTAAATGCAAGAAGGAATATATAGTGACACGTGCAACAAAACAAATCTTTTAAAGACTGCTCTCTAGAATTAAACTTATACAAGTTTTAATACACTAAACGGAAAGCACTGTGCAATTCCACTTATGAAAATAACAAATTGTGAGGTTTCAAGTTTTATATATTAATGCATATATCTGATTAAACCCAGAATTCATATAATTTTTAATCGCTTTACAAAGATTGTCAGTCTAGTGTGGTGCAGAATCAGGGTTGACACTGATTCGTGCATTGCTGACAAAATGTATAAGCACCTTTGGATTTCAACTTTACTTCTAGTAATTTAGTGTAATGGTAATTTTGCCTTGAGCTGTGAATGCCTGGTTCTCTGTCACGGGCCTTCCCTAGCAGATAACATTGTAATTCACTCTAGATAAGTCAGAGCTCATCCATGATTTTGACCCTGAGGGAGAGTCTTTGAGTACTGTGTAGTAAGCACTGCAGCCTCTGACTAATAGGTTTGCATAACATTGATCCGACTGTCCACTGAAGAGCGATCTTCAACTTCATACTCATCCACACATACACAGGTGAGGTCGGGTGTACCCCAGGTTCAACGCCAAGAGGCTTTGAACTGGAGTGTCACCTTCTTAATTAGCTGGCCCATGGCTCTACACGGGCTCTGTCATTAGGTAACAGTGACTTTAGAGTCGAGGTTAAGTAGCTGATGTTGGACAAAGAAGCTACTGAGCTGCACACTATAGAACTGACAAACTCCTCTTGCCGATTATCTATTACCTAACCACAGAGTCCTAACCTTGTGCTGCTCTCAACACGCTGATGAGTGTGGCCAGAAGTATCCAGGCAAGCTAAGCTCTCTGGCAGAAAAAGCCTGCATCAGGACTGAGATCTTATTGTGAAAAAGACATTGAAAGTTACACACTGTTGTGCACTTTACCCATAATGTTGAAATTCATCTGAAGGTATGTATCACAGTGTCTCAGCACACTGCTGAACCAGCTTTTACATCTGAATTTAAGTTCTGTCTTCAGACGCTGGGCCAAATCCATCACTATGTGTTATAGTGATACCATTAAGGAATGCTTACAGATGTTATTGATGCTGTTGGTGTTCCCTGCTTTAAAGCAGGAGTCCCTGGACACCAGAGGGGTGTAAAGTCCAACTCTACTGAGTCAGCCTGCCCAGCACTGTGCATCATGAGTAGTAAACTGTAGCACGGCCTGACTGGATTAGACCAGCAGATGAAGTTATGCTCAAGTATACTGAGAGTTGTGTGTTGAGCTTCTTCAAAACCACTAAAGAGATATAAGTGTCGTGTCTATTATATACACCTGCAAGATGGCACATACAGGATGGGAATTTCTGGGAAGTTGGTCAGGAACAGCCAATGAGCAAAAAGCATTGGCGATCTCTGAGTCATTGGATATGTGTTTAATTATACCACAATTCAATATTTTATCAGTCCGAGCAATGTACAACAGATGCTGAAGAGTCTCAACAAGAGTTTGACATGAGAAATCCCAAAAGAGTTACATGCACAAAAACCCAATATACACACATGCAAATTCACAATATTTCAGTATTAAAACATAATTGATATACACAAATATAAAAAAAATGTCAACAACATCAGCTTTTTTAAGGACTGCCAGTTAATAATTTTAGTTTACAAAAAACATGTTAAAAAACAAAGGTTTGCTCATCAATGTAAAATAACATTTTACTGGTTAAGCACAAATTCAATGTATTTCTACTTTATTAGCAATTGCATTTACACTGCTGTACACTTTACTTCACATTTCAGATGAATATTTAAAACAGTAAATATATGAACTAAATAAAACATGTTTCCCTTTTAGAGAGTAAACTACCTAATCAATAAATAAAGCATTAAAGTAACCACAATGACCAGTAATACAACACAGACAGGAAGCATTTTGCACCTTTTACCCTTGATGCTATAGTTACAGTTTGTTTCTTAATAGTACTTTTACTCAGTTGAAATTTAGAATGCACCTTAGCTGTTTTAATTGCCTGCAATAGTAGACAAGAAATAAAGAGTATATGTAGAATCCAGAGTAACTTTTCACTGCAGCTTGCTGCTGCCAGAAAGTACAAGAAAGTAAATATGACACTGCACCTCAAGCAGCATTTATAAAACCTTCAACTGGCAGCTTGTTTTGGAGTTTTATTTTTATCTGCTCAGAGGAGACAGAAAAGCAATGACACGTTGGCTTCAAAGAGCTGTGTGATGTCAATAAGCTGAGTCAGGATGGGCCTGTGGACATGTCAGCTAATCTATTAGAGACAGCCAGAGTTTGTGTGGGGACTATTTAACTTAGTGTCTTCTCTATGCTGTGCCATGACACCTGTGACACCAAACGTCTAGTCGAAGTCCTCACCTGTTCGCAGACATTGGAGCGTGACATAAAAGCACAATGCTGTCATATAAGTCATGATTTAGGATGTTTATAGGGAAGAGACTTACTGAAAATGGGATTCAAGCTGAAAACCTGATAAGGTGTGATGCAATTTCTTTAGCAAAAAACTCTTTCTGACTTTCAGACATGGCTTGGATCATACTGCAATGTTTGTTACTGGATCAGAAAAAGACCACTGATGACAAGATTCAAAATGCTGTGTAATGATGCAGAAATAATTGCTATGTCTCCGACCACGTGAGTCAGCACTTTGCTAAAAGGCCACCTGCTGTCTGGCGTGGCTACAGATGGAACTGTGGCTTGGCTGGAGATCTGAACTGGCTTAATGAAAGCCTAAATGGCTCCTGGCTGCCAGAGATTGAGAGGGGAGCGAGAAGGTTGCACCCTCATAAGTCACAGCAGAATTACAGTATATCAAGGATGAAGAGGGAAACAAGGGAGGAGGAGAGGTAGAGCTGGGAGAAGGTGGGGAAGAAGGGCAGCCACAGAAGTGGTGGAGGAGTGTAAGGGCAGAGAAGGAGGAGGAGCAGATACCTCAAGGTAAGTCGGGAGATTATGCAACAGTGAAAAGCAGGTAAGCTGCTGCTGATCTGCAGCTGCCATGCACACATGGCCCGCACCACTTCAAGATCAGATACACACACAAACACATTTCCTTATCACCAACTTGCACCAAATGGAGGGAAGTTCTTGATGATCTTAAAAGGAAGTGACTATGCAGAGTTTTTTATCGACTTTTATTTATAGATCATTAGAGTGAAAACTGAAATTAGCCTGCAGGTTCACTGATCACCAGCGCATCAGGTCACTGAGGAAAGCTGCAATAGAAACGTGGTCATGAGAGACTGCCGGTTCTAATTCTTGCAGCTAAATTAAAAGTGTCATGCGTGCTCAACAAATATTTCTTGCAAAATTGTAGCACTTAGAATCAAGCTTCATGTATGCAAAGATAAAGGTCTGAAGTGAAACAACTGACTGAGTCCAAATGAAAAGTTTTTAAAGGACAGTGAAACATATGGTGTGTGAAGTCTTTTGAATTGCTACATTTCTATAAGACAAAACACGACTCAGGTGGACAGTGACACACTACCAGATGCAATCTGAGATGCAGCTTTCTCCTGAAGCACATGTTGTCTACATGGTGCTACAAGGACTCAGGTAAATGCTTACACGCCACCTAGTGATTATAAGGTCAAATGACATGTCCTAACATGACTAAGGGGAAGGCTGCTGTAGATTCAAAGGCACAGGCTTGGTGACATTACAGATTTTTATTTTTTTCTTTATGTATTGAATTTTAAAGGGGAAACCGTGTTCAAGTTCAGTTTGCACTGCTGTCATAGACCAGTCCAGGAGAGAAACAATGCATTTATTTAGTGGTCACGAACTTTCTTTTTTCATTCATATTAACCAGTTTTGTTTTGCTTGTATTTGGTTTCTTTGTTATTTGTGGCTACCCTTAATCTGTCAGCCTCACTCTGCAGCTGACACGTTTCCACAGGTGGTTTCGAGGAGCTTCCTTTAAATATACACATGCCAAAATCACCTCAAACGTGACCTGTTTCTTTGTAAATGTCACTTTGGATTTTGTGGTTCGACTGATATGTTTCCATCCTCCTCCTCTGCCTTTCATTCTTTATTGTTTTCTCATGTGAAGCTTCGACACTCACTTTCATGTGGTTGAGTGAATGTTTGCTGCTGCACTGTGACTTAGTGCATCGCTAAATAAAAACACACGCAGATAAACAAAACAAGTGTCAGTGAAATCTTAACTGTGATGGATTCTAGTAACAATTGTGAATGCCAGTTTAAGCCTATTTTGCTCCTCTGTATGTGATCAAAATTGGCAATGCAGTGTTGTACAGTAAGATCATGACTTAGCTATTCTCATTTTGAAAAATTCAAATAAATGCCAACTTTTTAAACCACAAGCCACGATTGATAACATCCTTTGATGCCTGAGCTCTTCTTACAACTCTTCCACCACACATGCAATCCCCTCTTCCTCAGGCCCTTCTACCACGGCCTCTAACTATCATTATGTGCCTTTGGCATCTTCAATCCACGCTTGCAAAAAGCAGATTTGGCATCTTTTTTAGAGGAATACGGGCTGATTGCTGATTGATGAAGAATTTTAAGGGGTTGCACACAGGTGCATTTAGAGACCTAGAGAACACATACTTGTTTGTATTTGTACTTTTACTTAAGTCATAGTGTACACATTTCATATGATTTCACATATTGTCCACGCTGTGTTGACACTAGAATCCATAGCCACTGGATATTTGGACATGCTTCTTGCTGCTTGTGCAATTGACTTTTGAGCCACCAACTCTCAAAATGTAAATGACCTGAACATACTCACTTTCCTATACTATAGGTGATGGCTGGATAGTGACCTTTTATCAATTTGCCATGTCTGATTTGGTGCAATCTTGGGCACCTGCCAGCATGGCCATTGAGGTTAATGAATGTCTTCCCACCTCCCCTCTTAGTTTACTTAAAAGCAAATGGGCACAGATTTTGTCATAACCCTGTTTGTGCTCCAGAGTGGAAAGGTTGAGAAAACCTCAGCTCAAAAGGTGAGAATTTCATTCTGATTTAAAATATTTTTTAAATGAATTGATACTACATGCAGCATCTAATATTTGTTTATTGATGTGTAGAGTGAATATGCTTTCATTTGTTCTTAATGTTTCCTCTAATGCAAATTACTTCAAACATCAAATCAGCTTTACTTTGAAATTGCACTTTTTGAACAGTTCTTGAATAATTTGACATGTAACTTGTAAATAATATCTGACAAGTACATTATGTCTCAACATCTGAAGGAAATCAGAACACCTGTGAGAACTGTGCAGTTTGTTATTAAGTTCATAGTAACTTCAGATGTATTTGGTAAGTGATGCACTGAGGTCCAATAAGTGACCGAAGTAACTGAGGAATCCATTGTGGAAATTAATAAATAACAGCTTCTGTGAAGATAACCCAGTGTGTCTTCTTAGGAAATGTGATGCATTGTTATAGAAGCATTAGTAATTAGCTCCATCTTGGCCAGTAATCCAGTAATATATTTTACTTAATATAATATTTTACTTTTGATACTATTTGCTGCCGCTAATACTTCTGCTTAAAGGACGCTGATCACCGATTTTGAACTTGCTTCCTTTGGTTTTAGTTAGAGTAGTCGCCCTTTAAATTGAAATAGTGAATAAAGGACTTTTACTATTGACAAAGTAACTTTACACAGTGGTATTGCTACTCTTGTGTGCTAGTGTTCTTCCCCTTTTTATTTGCCTGTGCAGCACTTTGCAACATCTGTATTGAAAAGTGTTAATAAATATAATTTACTTGATTTGTTGCTACAGATGAACGACAGGGATAAGCCGTGGGCTCTATTCTCAGAGGTGGGAGAACATGGTTACATTGAAGGCGTCACTGACATAATGAAACAACACTTCCACATCATCTGCTACAGAGACTTTTTAAAAAACCCTAAGCTGCACGGCCCTAAAATCCAGGCCATGTTTGTGTGGTTCAACCGTCCGGCATCCGAGCCTTCACTGCTCAGTTTGCTTCCATCACTGAAGATGGTTGCCAATGGAGGAGTGGGCATCAACCACCTTGATTTGCAATACATCACCAGCCTTGGGGTGAAGGTGACCAACACGCCCAATGTGGTGAGCAATGCCACTGCAGACATGGGCATGGCTCTGCTTCTGGCATCAGCACGGAGGATTGTTAAGGGTGAGTTTGGAGGTTTTCTCAAACCTGACCTAATGTAACAATTCCAAAACCAAGACCTCAGCAGTTTTGTATTGTAAATGACAAAAAACTGAACTACTTAGATAGTGATAGACTCACCGATTTGGTAAAAACCCTCAGCTGTCTGTGGAAGCTTTGGAAATAAACTTCTGCATGATAGTAGATCTGAATTAACTTACAGTTGAAATAAACCTGATTGATTAAAAATAATTGCATTTTAAATTCAATTATTTTTTGTCACTTTTTGAATGAAAATTTGATTATTTTATTATTATATTTTTTATTTAAAGATGAACTATTGTACAGTAACATTTAATATATTTTGTAAAATAAGTAAAGCTCTTTTGTTTAATTATTTAATCTCAAAATATATATAATATGTTAGTACAGTACATTCATGAAGATTCGTGAGTGTTTCAGACTCCTGCAGTAGAAGACTTTTGTAAAAACTACAGTATAAAGATTAAAGTGTTTTTGTTGTTTCTCTTCACAGGTAACAAAATAGCTGTTGATCCGCAAACCACCCATTTGCCAATGACTCTAATGGGAGTTGAAGTCACAGGGTCGACTCTGGGGATCATTGGAATGGGACACGTCGGATACAAAATTGCTCAGAGAAGTAAAGGATTTGACATGAAGATCCGCTATCATAACAAAAGCAGAAGGTAAAAGTTTAATGAATAAAATGTGATTTAAGTTAAAAAGATATTATTATAGTGGATAGTAGAGTGGTAAAATATCCTAACGTGTGTGTTGTATTCCACACCCTCTGTCATCTTCTGGGTCTTATTCAAATAAAATGTGTAAATTTTTGTACAAAAAATAATAATGAAATATGTTGTTAAAGATGAACAGAGATTAGGCTCTCTGCCTAGTGCCTTAAATATTTCCCTGTCATGTGCAGGAGTTATGAGGATGAGCAGGGAGTGGGAGCAACTTAATGTGAAAATATGGATGACCTGCTGAAGGAGTCAGACTTTGTCATACTGGCGGTCAACCTGACCCCAGAAACCACTGGTCTGATCAGCCACAGAGAGCTGTCCCTCATGAAACCCACTGCAACACTGATCAACATGAGCAGAGGTGGGCGATAATGTGTGTCCTATAGAAGAAGAAACCAAGCACTATGTGAAACACGGTTGGCTAATTTGGCTCTTTCTCCTCAGGTCTGGTGGTGGACCAGGATGCTCTAGTTAAAGCTCTCCAGTCTGAAGAAATCCATGCAGCTGCATTAGATGTGACTTATCCTGAACCTTTACCAAGGTCTCACCTCTGTGAAAACACCCAGACTGAATTATAATTAATTCTTGAACATTTAATGTCACTCAACCAGTTCTCTGCTCACTTTTAACAACTCCTCTGTTTCACCTTGTGCAGAGATCATCCTCTTCTTGGCCTTCCCAATGTGCTGATCACTCCACACATGGGCATCAACACTTATTCTACAGTAAGAAGAATGGTACAGACTATGGTAGAAAATGCTGTGGCTGTAGTCAACAACCAACCTGTTCCTAATGAAGTCAAATTAAGTCAAACCAAGATGAAGTAACTGCTAATCTATCTGCTATCAGTCAGATAACGTCCTGTCAGTTTATAATATATAAATAAATATACACACACAATAAATCTACCTTAAATTTCACACATTACACAGTCCTCCTAATTTCTCAATAAATTGGGGCACAGCACAATCTCAGATCACTTGTTCACCTAACAATAATATCACTAAGAATAATACATGACGATGTATTTGTGCGTGGATGGAGCCTAAAGGTTCAACGATGGAATCTCTCATTAATCTACTTGATATAAATAATAAACTGGTAACAACATCCGTGCTCTCGCTGCTGTTTTTCAATTACCTTATTTTGTTTGGCCTCAAACTTGGAGACAAAGGAAAATAAAATCCAACTAAAGTAACATTGGTCAATGATTAAATGACAGGACTTATATGATTAGCCTGAGGAAAGAGCAAGGTTGAAACTTAAGTCCAATCTATAACAATGGTTCAAATGAAATTATGATTATGGTTATGATGATGAAGAGGATGTTCATGAGGATTCTGATGGTTAGTCGTAGTAATGACAATTTTTTAATTATGATTAATATGATGATTATTATGATGATGATGATTATTATTACTATTATTATTACTACCTAAATACTGAGGTAAACATGTTACTGATTCGGAGTAGCGTGAGAGTTGCAGATCTCTACGACGCAGTTAATCTTTGCGGAGCTGTGGTTTAACTTTCGTTAGCCGTGATTAATAAAATAGCACCTAAAACAATTTCTCCATTATATATCCTAAAGAAGACATACAGACTGGTACACATCGATTGTGACAGTTGATGTAGACCTTTACTAAACATTTTCCCCAAACAAAAGTTTAACTTTGAGATTTTATTCAGGCACTTTACAACAGACACTAAATTCATTCCATCATCAACAATCGACGCTGAGCGAAAGACCAGAAGGTCCTCGGCGAAAGGCATGAAAATAGAAGTGAAAGAGCCGGAAGGATATACTTTTGTTTAATATAGAAGTATTTAAATAACAAATTTTTGTACCTGTTTGGTTTTGTGTATCTGCTACCTGAACAGCATCATGTTTATCGCTTCAGAAAAGTCGACGCCCTCCTTCAAAGATTTCACCCTGGTCATGGTGAGTCGAGCCAAGGCAACGACTGTAACTTCTCTAACAATATTTCACGGCCGCCTCACTGTGATATATTACACTGAAAATTTTTAAATGATATCTGTAGTTCGTGAAACCCAGTGGCTCATATGGCCCAGTTTCTGTTGGCTGTTGATTATCTTACATCAGTCACAGGTTGTCAGTGATAAACGCACTGATGCAAAAGTTCAAACTCTTGTCATGCAGTGTAAGAGTTTAAAAATGTGACCACAATTTTTTATATCATTACATTATTGTTACTCTCACATTATGTGAAGGCTGCATTTTACTGGTATATATGTGGATGCAATTAATGATTATTGTCACTATAGGTTAACCTGCTGATTGTGTTCTTAATTATTAATTTATGAATCCTTTAATTTGTATAACATCAGTAAATAGTGACTGATGCCCATCACAGTTACCCAGAGCCCAAGGTGATTGTAATTCTGTTTACCGTAATCTAGAACAAAGTAAATCAGCAGATACATACAAACGAAAAGCTGGTGTTATGAAATGTTTGCATGTAAAATGACTAAAAAAAACT
This sequence comes from Channa argus, assembly GCF_033026475.1. Lineage (NCBI taxonomy): Eukaryota > Metazoa > Chordata > Actinopteri > Anabantiformes > Channidae > Channa > Channa argus. The sequence continues at coordinate 14,605,658 of NC_090197.1, forward strand.
CAAAAGACTATTCATAGATTGCTCATCATTATTCTTTACTCTTCCTCCAGCCAGCGGTGGCTGTTGGTAACGTGGGCCAGCTGGCAGTGGACCTCATTGTGTCCACTCTTAATATGAACAGAGTAGGATATGTACACACAGACTGTCTCATCCCAATGGCTGGGAACAACCCCTATGCCACATGCAAGGAAGACTCTGAGGAGATTCACACCCCTGCAGAAGGTACCTTTTGATCACTGCTGGTTTTCATTAAATCAGCACAGAGAGACCTGTTTGGTGAAAATGTTCTTTGTAATGAATTAAATTCTGTTAAGGTTATGCAGAGAATTAGCTTAACATTTTCTTTGAGAAGATAGATTCTTAACCTTGAGACACACAAATATATACTGAAACCTTTTTGAAGCCATTTCCTCTCTCTCTCATTAACTGTATCCATTTATAAAGGATAAAATAAAATCTAACTGATCTTTTCTCACAGTTTATACAGCACCAGAACTGAAATTGGCAGTTCTTCAGATAAGAGCTCCTGTTATTCAGGTAAAAATAATTTATTTTATGATCCAGTGGGATTTGACATAAAAGAAGTAACAGAAGAAGAATACTGCTGTAGTTGTTTTATTAATACATTTTAATTAATAAACTAACATTTTTAATTGGATAATCTAGATTTCTAACAGAACATAAACTACATCTTTATCCCTAATGTTGCTGTAGTTTGCATTTCCATGGACCGATAATGGAACTAGCTTTATTATATTTACAGGTCCAACCTCTGTTTTATTCGTAGACTAAATCCAAAAAGTTCCGTCAGCTGATCGTGTCATGGATCAAAGCCAGTGGATTCTCCAGAACTGTGGTGCTGTCCAGCAGCCATGCCTACCAGAGGGATGACCAACAGCTGCAAGGGTAAACAACGCTCTACTTCACCTGCATCACTGCATTTCCTTTCCTTCGCTGTTTACCGTAATCTCTAATAAATGTGTAAATTTTAGCACTCCTCTGAGGTACCTGGTCACTCCTTCCCTTCTGAAGATAAGTGCAGATGCTCTGAAGGAACTGGGCTGGAGGGAGATGGAGCAAGTGCCAGCCTTCCCAGGACTGACAGATGCCAACACAGAACCACGCCTTTACATCCCTGGAGGAGGCATTACCAAGGGGCTCTACACAGACAGGTAAAGACAGAGAGCTGACCTCATATTGTTATTGATCTGCATAAGCAAAGGGAAAAATTATCTCCTGTGGCATTCATTACAATGTCTACTTAAATATCGCTAATAAGACCTGCAGAATAACCTCTTTCTATGCAGATAATATAACATGGTGTACTACAGGACTTTTTAAAATTTGGCTTTAAAACGGCTTTTCTGTATATTTGACCATTTGTGCTGGATGTTGTCATAAGTTGTGCAGAAGATGTTCCACTGGCTGTGCTGCTGCTCTTCTGTTCGGAAGGTGATAACATCCCAGATGCCTTCACCCTTGTCAACCACCTCAATGACTGGCTTCATCTGCTCGACAATCCTGTAAGTGACCAGCCTAAGAAAACAAGACAACCATCACAGCAGTTCGGTTTTTGTTGTTGTATGTCTAAGTATTTATTTTAGAATAATCTACTCTGTTTCAGAGCCAACAGCCTAACAAATGGAAAATCCCAACCTCCTGGAGTCTTCTTTTTGGGAGTGGCATCCCTCCTGCACTGTTTTGATACCGCAAAGCCCTGAAATTTGTGCTGTCCAGCAATGTACTTTTCAAACCTTATTGTACTGAAGGATGGTATCACATCTGCTTAGTGATCATACTGGACACTTCATAGTGTATAATACTAGTTGTAATGTTATACTGATATAATGAGCCTTTCCACTCTTGGGAATTTGTTTCCAGTTTCATTTAATATCTTTAGATGTACAAATGTTGCATCATGTACAGGAATTGGCCCCTACATGCACTTGTGGAATAGAGTTTCCTGGTATTGCACCATTTAAATGTTTTTTTCCAATAAAAAGGTTGATACAAGATTCCAGTGTGAATTTATCTAAGATAATAAAGACTTTGATTGTGTTACTCTTGCCGGACCTTCACCCCGCCCACTCAACTGAAAGTGGTTTGGCTAGGTGCCACAATGTGTTCCTGGTAGTCCCTCCTCTCGGTAATTTGATTCTGTTCTCCAACATGTTAAACAAGTTACATGGTGTTAACAAGACATGATTCATTCTTTGACCTTGCACAACTTATTTGCCCCCAGTCTGCGGTTTCTATTAATCATTTTGGGTGGGATTTTTGTAGACTGGTTGTAGAAAAAGGCATGAATCTCTCAAGGAAATCTCAGAACCACCATAAAATGAAACTTTGGCTCTGTAAATGAGATGTCCATTATTAGAAAGCTACTACCATATGTATATCTATTATTAACTAAGCCATTAATACGTTTACCTAAATAATGTTGGTAAACACATGGTAGGAAATTCTCAAAGTATATTTGCATAAATAATTTAGCCTGAAATTGTGAAGAATATGGTCAATGGTCTATATTTTTGTATTCCCCTTTTTCTTCATCTGTACCCAAAGCACTTAACACAGCTTCTGTTCCTCCCATTGAGCAGAAATCCATGGGGGAACTCCCATGCAGCTGGCCTGACTAACATGAAGCAACTAAGCTGGGGGTTCTCATCTTGCTCAAAGACACCATCATATGAACCAGTGACCCTGCAATTGGTGGACTGCTGTACGTCCTGATTTACTTTGGTTTGTTTTTTACAAATTCCAGCCACTAAAGTATATTTCCTCAAATTAATTAAAATTAAATCCTTTCTACCTAACAAATTCTGAGGTGTATTTGTGGTAAAATAAGAGAAGGGCAAAAACAGGTTATTACATAAACTAGATGATACCAGTTTTATTTGTAGATTACACTCTGAAAGAGAGAACAAATTAAGACATTTCAAAAGGAGAACAGATCATCAAATCAGCTTTCTACTGTTTTCAAATCTGTAACATTTTCGTCTTTTTAAACAAGCAAAAAATATGTTGTTTACACACGTCTTTTTTAAAAAGAACACTATGTACATCATGGAAACATTCCTTGCAACTGTATTTATAAGGAGGTGGCAGTGCTTCTCAGTCAACCCGCCCCCAGTCAATGTGAAAAACTTCAAGTAATCTCTTATAAAAAATAGAATATTTTTACCAACTTTTGCATTTGAAAAAAGGTTTTCTAAAAATACACAAACACCATTACAAATTGGCAATGCATAGCCCCTATTATCAGTCTTAGTTTTATAAATGCAAAATTAGCATATTAGGATGACAAGCTACAAATAATAATATTAAAGCACAAATTAGATTTTCTCACTCCAGAAGCTACGCAGACTGTGGTTGAGGCCAAGGGGTAAAGCGCTGGTGTGTCTGCCTTTTTTAATGTGCTCACTTCACAGAATGTCAGAGTGTCTGTCTGTAAACAGTTTAGAGAAGAAGAGATGTAGGAGACTGAGGGTGTGGGAATGATGCGCTGCCAACAGGAGTAAAGAAGAGGTGTGTTGTGGCTGAATAATGCTGTTAGGCTAAAGAAAAATGCTATGAAAAAATAAAAGACGACAGCTTTTGACGTGGAGGTGAGGAAGAAGGACAGAGCTTGGGAGAGAGCTTGACATCCCTGCCGACATTGGCCTGCCAGAGCTGGGGCCATAGGTGGAGGTTGTTAGCAGTCACTGGTTTTCGCCCTGTCACAAGACATAAAACATTTCAAGATGTTGAACACATTTTTTTCCCTAGATTGTCAGTGAAGCTTAACAGTTATCAAAATGACACGCGCCACAAAATCCAGTTAGAGGGTTAAGCCTGGTCAAATTTGCAAGATAAAACTTCAAAGAGCAGGAATGTAAAGGAAGTTTGCTGAACTGCCAACTGCAGCTGTGGCACAATGCAGCATCTTGGATCACTTTGATCATGACCAACATTAGGTTCATTTAATTATGCAGCAAAAGCAGCCATGACCTTTGAAAAGCACCATGTCACAATGTGTTAATTTTAAGAAAAGTTCAATTATTGCAGCATAATAACGAGTCAATACATTTGATTATCTGTGAACTGAAGTCCCAGATGATTTTGAAAGGTTCTGAAGGTAAGAACTAATTAACCAATGTTTAGGTCAACTGTCAAGCAAAAAGGGTGAAGACCTCTGCGGTTCAATTGTTGATTGATATTGTAAACTGTATTTATTTAGTCTATGGTTTAGAGAAAAATCCTAGGTAGCTGATGTTGTCAAGCTACTTAGCTTTAGCTGTACTGTGTACTGTTTTGTGCTTTTTAAGTGCTATAACCTACTCGCATAAACAGTTTATGTAAATAAAATGTACATATATTGGTAACAAACACCTTCAGTTATTCAACAGGTTCTTTAGCCTGTTTGACAGGACCTGAACAGAAATCTCCTGATAAAAACTAAACCAATCAAAGTTTAGGAAAGCCAAGGCCCAACTGATGCACTTTAATATCCTCATTACAATTAGGAACACCACCATGCTAAGGTTCAGAAGACTCAGAAAAGTCTCATTACAAATCTAAAAGATAGAAGGAAAAAGAAAAAGAAGGATCAAGCATCAAACCTTAATGAGACCCACCTCATTTGATTTACTGCACTGACTGGGTCAACCAGGACAAGAATTTATTCTTTACTTAAGCACTACACTGTATGACTTTCAACAAATCATACGTAATTTTATATTTCTGTCAAAGCCACATTACTTTGCAATACAATAGTAGTACTTTATGTGCAAAATAGTGGTTGTTGTCAACACTGTGCATTGTACTTCCTTGCTCAATAACATTTTGTGGGATTAGACAAAAAGAAAGCTGCCACCAAATTTGTATATAATGCACAAAGTAAATTAGCACCTTGCATTATTCCATGTCAGTCTGACATTTCAGAGCAACAACCATTAACCACAAGTACACACACACACAAACACACCATGCTAAAGTGCAGCCAAAATTAACACAACTCAAACCACAGGAGCCAAGCAAATCATGAAGAGATCAAAACCCCAAGAGAAACAAAAACACACCCAAGTTTTCTCTCTCTCTCTCTCTCACACACACACACACACACACACACACACACACACACACACACACACACACACACACACACACACACACACACACACACACACCTCAATGTAAAAGAGAAGGCGTTCTTTTTAAAAGCTGCTGGTAAACTTCCTCCTCTATATGTGCTCTTCATGGTTGTTGTTTCTGCCTCAGAGGGGGGTAAAGATACACTGCCCCCAACTGGACAGACGAGCTCTTGTCATGTGCAGCAAATGCAACCCAAACTGTCCAGAAGAACCACAACATAAGACTTCATCACAATTGGCATCATTTTGGCCTTATTACTGGAACAACACTGACATGTCACACAGCAGAGTTCTCGGAAATTACTTTGTGAGCTGTTTTTAGATGTGCACAGTCATCAGAAATACGTTTTTCATCAGGTTTAACATTCCTGCTATATGCTCTATGACAACATGAAGTAGATGGCAGTTAGCTAATCTCAACATTTTACACTAAAGAAAAAACAAAGAGTGAAAATGAAGCCTCAGTGCTGTAAGAAACTATTAAAAGGTCTGTGCTGTAAGGAGGTTGAGCCATGCTCTTAGAAAGCCTGGATTCCCTATGTGGGGTTAAAAATTAAGATGGAAATTTAGTCATAATTTCTCTGTTCTCTGTTTTAAATCATAAGATGCAAAAGGCTGCGTTTCCTTTTTGTCAAAAGGTAATTAGTACATATTATAAAACATCACAAATAGAGAATAAAAGTGGTTCCAGACAATAGATTTCCTCACCTTTTTCTCTTCTTGTCCGATTCATTTGTCCGGGGCTTGCTTTGGGATGTTTTGGCCGTGCCCGATTTGGAGATACTGTCTTCTCTGCGCCGTTTGCTGTAGTAAAACACATTTAAAATGAGCTAAGAGATCTTTCTACAACATTAAAAAAAATAAAACATTAGGAAACTTAAGGCAGAGCAAGATTTGGGGTTGGCAAAAGAGTCAACCAGATTCCACCTCATAGATTTTTCATCAGGGGAGAAATAGTAAATACTTGGTGTTCTATACATACACACTAGACCAGAAATAAACATTATAGCATTATTGTGTTATGTCATTACCATTATTTATATATTAGGCAATGTAACAGTTCAGTAATATGATTTTTTTTTTTGAATTAATTTAACATTTCTCATTCAGAAATGTAAACATTTCTATTTTAAGTGGTTGTAAACATTGATGATTTTTCAGCTGATAATAATCGGTGCATCAGACAGTGTGTACTGACTGTGTTGTGGTCCCATCCAGCTCCTGTTCCTTGCAGTGAGACTGTGCGGGTACTTTGCCATCCTGTCTGTAGTCACCACCCTCCTCAAGAAGACTTCCTCGTTGGCTGCCGTTACATCTCTCTGGTGGACACCTGGCCTGAGGCTGAGCTGATGGGGGTGACTCCAATGTCGGCTCCTGATCCTCTCTAGACAACTCCCGCCAACGGTTCTATTTACAAGCAAAAGCGCAGGAGAGTGGGAAGAGAAAAGTGAAAGATCTTCATCTACTACCACAGGTCAACCCACTCCCGAGCTGCATGCGGCTCTTTCCCTGGTTTCATGCGGCTTTTGTGTTCATATCGAAGTTTGTGTTTTTTTTTTAATGTGTGTGTTCGCTTCGCTTGAGTTCAATACAGTATTTTCGGCAAACGCGCATGTGCATGAGATAAAAGTACTGCAAAGTTTCCCAGTAGGGGCAAGATCATTTGAGTAAACAATTTGTCTGGCTGATCAGAGGTCTGTGTGTGTGTGTGTGTGAGGAAGGGATGGGGTGATGTTCATGTGTGCTCATGTGTATGATGTGGCTCTTTGCGGTAACACAGTAAAAAACTCTCTCTCTAAATCTCTCTCTCTATATATTCTTGACAAAGTCAATAAGCCACATGAATTCAACTGAATGAAACCACCAAAAAAATCAGTTTCACTGTCAAAGTTTTAGCGTCACTGGCAAGAGTGGAGGCTATGAATGGATCAGAACATGTTAAAAGCACCTCACCACATATAAAGGAAAAGTATCATTCTAAAACAAAGATGCTGTAAAAAAAAAAAAAATGGTCTGACCACAATTTTCTCTACCCATAAATGAATGAATTGTAGTGTTATTTTAAGCAAACCTTCTGTTCATATTGAATGACAGATGTCTTACATTATAACCATTTATTGATCAGTTGTACCAGAAGTGAACTTAAAATGTAGCATTGTGGTGGTTGGTACTATTTCATGGTGTGTACCACACTGAACATGGGCAAGAAAAGAGAAGAACAGAGAGTTGTCTAATGAGATATTACGGCCAAAGTAAAGAGCATCTCTAAGCAGCTTGATGTTCCTGTGACCACGCAGACGTTTAAGGTCCACGGTGAACCTCCCTGGTCCTGGTCGCAAGAAGAAAAATGCAACCCGGACCGAACTGAAGGGAAGTCTGAACAGTAGAAAAAGAAACAAGGGAATCGCTAAAACTGATACAAGCTGAGCTCCAAGGCCAAGGTACAACACTTTCTGAAATTAAGTAGGCTCAATGGAGGAAGGCACAGGAAAAACACAATACACGCTGACACATCAAAATGATTCTGAGAGAATGTCTTCTCAACCAGGGGGGAAAAAGTGATTGAGTGATTAAAGTAGTCACGGCATGTAGGTTGCAGTTACCTGTACAGACGAGTCTCCCATGATGTACTTGGCTCCTTCAAGGACAGCCATGTAGGAGAAGCGCAGCTGGTCAGGGGTCTGGATCAGGCCCATGCGGTACTTCCTCATGTCCAATAAGATGCTTTTTATGTCCACTGAGGAGGGGCCTTTCCTCTTGTCCATCTAGAGAGGACACCAATTTAAATGAGCACTGCTAACCAGAATTTTTTTTTTTTTTCCTCCTTCAGTCAGTTTAGTGCAACAGTTGAGATGAAATACTTTATTGGACCTTTTTCCCTTAGATGTACCTCATCTATCTAATATTTTTGTGCATTTCTGGGAATTCTTGGAGACAACCAAAGAGAACAACTTTGCATTTGGCCTGTGGGTTGTGCACAACCACATAAACCTTTTCACTTAACTACTTTATCAACCAGTCATATCACTTTTTAATGGTTTTATTTCTTTATCTTTATTTATTTACATAATAATTGGTAATGAGACAGCTGTAAAATGATGTCTGTAGCTTTGTGCCTTTTTATGTACATACACTTAAGAGAAATACACACATAACAAGCATGTAAGGCTAAATACATGCTAAATTAAATACAAAAGTGCTGCCGAGTAAAAATTTAACAAAGTGTTAGCTCAAGCAAAGATCCATAATTATAGTATCAAAGCACCAAAAGGAAATTCTTTTTGCCTAGTGCTGTAACTGTGAAATTACAAAGAGGCAGGACTCACCAGGACCAGACACGTGTCAACTAATGAAAATGTCCCTGAGCGACCAATTCCAGCACTGCAGTGAACCACGGCTGGCCCATGATCCACCCCTAATGCTCCAGACTCTCGCACCTTGAAAAGGAAGTTTAGGAAGGATGCTGGGGATTCTGGGACACCAAAATCAGGCCATGTTGTGTAATGAAAATGGTAGATTTCTCTCTTCTCCCCAGTCTGTGAAAGCAGACAAACAGAGGGCTTATTAGGAAAAAAATACAAACTTTTATTTTCTTAGTCAGCAGATTCTTAGTATTGGCTAATGTTACTTGAAGTTCATGTGAATTCAACAGCTGAACCAAGCATAACATTTTCAGTTGCAGTTTCGGGTTACCGGACACTACAAAAGCAAACCATGTGTGGAGCTGCATTTCATTCTTGCTGTTCCTGTGCTCCTTATGACATTTCGTTTTTTGTGGGGTGGTGTAATTTACCATTTTGAAAAAAATAAAATGTGGTTTTATTTGAATTTTGAAAACAAGGACAACACACAGAACTTCATATTATGAGGTTTGGTTGAAAATATAACTTCATAAATACAATATGCAGCAGATGCATGTAAGGCATCATGGTGTGACACCCTTGAACTATTTCAGTTCTCTTTTGTCACTTTGTACTGGAAAATACCCTTGTACTAAATAATCCTCAGGCCTACATTAATGTTCTGCAGCTCCAACACTCGGGTGGTATAGTAAGACTTTGTCTCTTCTGACAACAGTCTGACCAAGTAACGCGTGTCTTTGAAGGTCATTTCCCTCTCCTCAGCCGTTGGCCAGTACTGCGCACACTTTTCCTGTCACAGAAGAAGAGCCGAGAAACAAACATGAAAAAATATCCCCCCCAACATCTGACCCAATAAACAGAAAATGCTATCTGAGAATCCAAGTTGACCTTGAAGTAAAGCAGTTGATAACTAAGAGAAGGAAACTGAAACTGGATGTGAACTTGAATAGAGCTGAAATCAGCTTAGATTTTATGTTTTCATTTAATGTTTTTATGTTTTCTCTCCTTGCGCATGCACACACACACTCAAAGAAACATATACAAATACAAATTGTCAACAGGTCTTTCTTGGATTTAAAATGAAAACCACAAAAAAATAAAATAAAATCCCCGGTACAACACCCTTGTGTGCATATTTGATGCATATGAATGATTTCTTAGTAAACAGACAAGACTGGAATTCAGGGCTGGCCTTCATAAGAGTAATAGTGCATATCTATGTATTAGGTCTGTGTAACTTTTATTTCTGTGAAATGAATTGTCACAACCCAGCAAGTTTTTTTTTTCACTTGTCTTTACTAAGGAAAGAAAAGAGATATCTTAGCTTTTCTGTGTACTAGGGAGCATTTGTGTGTGTCTGATAAGAACATCACTAAATCACTGGAAATAAGAGTTTAAAGGTGTATCCTTAAACATCCGTAAACACGTCAAAACTAAATTCCAACAATCCCAGTGGCAGAAAAAGGATGTTTCACAATGGATCATTCATGTAAAACTCATTACTTAACCAAGTTGCATATATTAATATTTCACACAGTCAGTGAGCAAACTGTAACAAAGTGGTCTAAGTATGACTAGGCTATCTGTGGTCGTCTTAGTATTTATGCAATGTGGGTGTATTTGCAGCAGATAATAAGACAATAAGATGTCTGTGCTTGATGTGCACTTACTGAGCCTTTCTCTATGACCCTGTTGAGCATTATGACTGCCTTGGTCTTCTGTTCCCAGATCATGAGCCAAAAGTGGCCACAGGTATTTCTTAGGGGGCCCTGTAAATGACAAATATACTTTAATCACCTACTCTACATAGCAGAAGGAAAAAGGACCAGGTAGGAACAATAATAGCAGATCCACTGAATTCATTAGGTTAAAAACAGGCCGAGGCTGGGCTTTATCAAAGTAATAACTGTGTAACAGAGATTTGCAAAATGATAAGAGTTTACTTTAATGTCAACACTGATAAAGGTTATGATGTGGTTAGTTCAAGAAAATGTCACTCTGAGTTATTAAATGTCAAATGCCACTCTGACAAATAATATAGTAGAGATAACAAATACAAAGACATAGACAATGCTGAGATACTGTCAACTAGTCTTTGCTTTGCTCGTTTGTTTTGTTGTGTAAATATAATAAAATGTTTCAGAAACAGGGTTAACATAAACACCATCATGTAAAGTAACAAACTTTGACATCATGCAGATAAGGATGTAGGTAACTACACAACTATAAAACAAAAATCTACCACTAAATCAGGAAAGCTATAATTAACTGGAAAAGCAAATATCTTTTTTTGCCTTTTCTTCCTATGCATTTTATTCTAGAAACCCATTAATATTATAACTGCCTATGAGCTGTGCAGTACATTATAATAGATAAATGGTAAAATCTAGTTTTGGCTCATCTCAAAGAACTGTGACAATTCTTTTAAATACCACCTATTCTGCAGTGACGCCAATTCAGTGCATGACATTGAGCAACTCAAAGTATTTACAAAAAGGTTATGTAAATGTATTTCCTGGATATTATCCCACAAATCCCTGTCTGACACAGTATTCAGTATGTGGGGACCAAAATCATGATCAGTGATCAGTAAAAAGTGCTGTCAGCCAAGACGGTTTTTCCATTGTCACACTAGTGAGGAAGGAAGAAAAGTCAAAATATCAATGCTAGAAGTACTGAAGCGTACAACTAAGAAAACTACAGTAATTTCAGTGTGACCCATACTGAGAAACTAAACCAGTAATATATTGATTATATGGTGGTATTTCAGGTATGTTGGCCTATTCGGCTTTCCCTTTTTGTTGTATTTATGTAATGGGCTGATTTAACCATATTGATCAATTTGCTTTTATGCTGAAACAAATTTTTAGAAAAGTTTTTCAAAAAGTTGTTTCACCACAGATAAAACTAATGTTTCTGGGTTAACACTAAGGAGATTATCTTCTTCTTTTATATAATAATTATATTTATAATCTCTGTGATCCTGACATTTAAAGTGGTTTCTGTAATAGTTTAAGTACACAAATAGCATAAAGGCTGAACAATACACTCATCATATAAACCCACTCAGTTAAACAAGGAAATATTTTCACCCTATTTGTCAATATAATTGGTGGTGTCATCATGCAAAAAAACTACTTTTCTTACTAGTTACAGCATCAAAAGGAGCATTTGACAACTGTATTTTAATTACTGGCCTCAAACACAGAATCACTCTACATAAATTATTACATTATCTAAATAATAACTAATCAACATTTTAAGAAGGTCTTTTAATGTTTAGATATAGAAGTTAGTGAATAAAATATTTTACAATAATTTTATTTGTGAGGATTTTCTGCTTTTGAATTATGTGATATTCAGTAAACTGAATTTCTTTCCTATATGGAGTGTTTGAACAAATCAAGCATTCTGAAAACGTGCCACAAGTTTTAAATTTATTACATTTCGTAAGACTAAAAATGAAAGGAATAATCAGTAAACAATATTGTTTTGTCGCTACATAATCCAACTTGTATGCATGATTATTATTAAAGGAATAAATAGTATTGGACTTGCCTGAGTCAATATGTAACTTCTCTGGGCTTCCTCCATTATTACCAGACTTGCATTAATGTAGTCATTTTCTGTGTTGTTCAGCTTTACACGACTGTGATCAACTGCAGGGAGCAACAACGACAAGATACACTAATGAATTGAAAACTGATAGACAGCTGTTGGTCTAGAGAAATGGTGAACTGTAAAAAAAAAAAAAAAATGGACTTGTTACAAATGTTTCCTTACACGGACTGACATCTCTGTATCTGTTTCGGTTACGATTCTCTGGATACTTTGCCACTTTGTAGGAGCACTCATGGGACTGATTCCTGATTTCCTGAAAACAGAAAGGTTGTTTTGAAAGAAGAAGTCACTAAGCACGTTTATCCATTTTTTTCACGCCGAGGGGCTCAATGTCATTGCTAAACTGCCGAAGCAGGAAACCAGTCACATCCTATCTCAAATATATGTGTATACCGACACAGCTAAGCTACTTCAGCAGTGAACAAAATACGCTCTCCAGCAATATGCTCATACTATGGAGTACAAAAACAGAAACAAATGAAAAACTAACATTAGATCGCGTATCTAATTACAGAGAGCTTCAACCACATTCACACGCTTATTAGGCTTACGGTGACAACAACTTGCTCTATTAAGTGTGTCTTTTAACAAAACTTAAAAATTTGAAAACTTCGCGTAGTAATAAAGATATAAAAAAGGACATCGGTGGTAACTAGCAGGCTATATCGCACTCCTAATAAGCTAGTCGAGCTGTTTGCTTGCTAAGTTAAATGCGCGCACGAAGTACTGACCGTCTAGGTTAGCTTCATGCTAGCTATGCTAACAGACTTACTAGGTACAGTTTCTGCCACCGGCCCTCCGAGTCTATGTCTTGAAACTCCTGGTCCATTTTCACTGTGACAATGCCAGTCTGTTTCAAACGAGGTTAGTTAAATTAACTTTTGTTCTATCTACCTCATTACTTTATACAGCCCAAAGAAGCTTCTGTTCAGAGAATTGCTAATGTGACTTCCCTACGCTAGCGACCTCTCACTAAATGTTTGTCCGTTATCACTACTGCTGTAGTTATCTGAGTTCCGTGTGCGCATGCGCCAACGGAGGTCCTTCGGTAGCTGTCAAAGCAGACGCAGCAAAGAGTTTGTGCGAACAGCCGAGATGTTAAACAGCTGTAGCACTCATGCTCCGATGTAGACGTTTGTACTTCCACTTAATAAGTCTGCATCTTTCCCATATTTTACACATACATATATATGTTTACACCCATGTAGCACTCATTTTTTTTAATGTTGTAAAATATCTAGGAACGTTCTATGACGTGTACTAATTTTTGTGAAGCGAAAGCAACGTTTCTAATGTTACAGACCTCTTACACATGGCAACATTTACTTATGACTCATCTGCATTTAGACCAAAGGCAATTACATTTTATTTTATTTTTCCTCCTTTTATTTCTCTTTTTAGCCAGGTAACTAAAGCCCAGAGATGGAACAAAGACTCATGAGATTTGTTCGGTTAAATAGTGGACAGGTTTGAACGTGTCTAAATATACAAAAACCTACAGTGATCAACCCTCCCACCCTTTCAAAATATGAGGATTTCAGAAGCTGGAAATATTTACTTACTATGACACATGTAAGTAAATATTTCCAGCTTCTGTATCCTCTGAGCACTAATGGTAAACACAAAACTAAAAAACACAGCTGAATACAAAGTTCTTTTAGTAAGAAATGTTTAAGTGCCTTGTACTCCCTATGGTACATTTGAAAAGCCAACATTCATCATAAGCTGAATCATGCTATTTTACATCTTTGTAGTTTACAGAGACCTGATAGGGGGTAAGAAATTTAGGTGAAAGGTTAAGGGGAGTCATTATAAGAATAGAAATAAGCCTTTTCAGTCCCTTATGATGGATGTGTTGGGAAACTACCCCAGTATTTCCGTCTGTAGAACTGTTTTTCTGACACTGTGACCTGCAGCACAGCTTCTCCCCAAGGGACAGTTCTATCTTCCTTTCTCTTCACCCCATACACCTCTGACTTCAGGTTGTTGGATTAATCCAGGGTGGAGATATCACGGAGTATCGATCAGTGGTAGACAGTTTTGTTAACTAGTGTGGGGACAATCATCTCCAACTCAATATTAGGAAAACAAAGGAACTTGTGGTGGACTTCTTGAAGTCTGGGACTCCTGTCAATCCTCCCTCCATATGGGGAGAGGGGGTGGAAGTAGTTTTGGATTAAAAATATTTGGGTGTCCACTTGGACAATAAACTGCACTGGTCAGTTAATGCAGCATCAACATTCAGGAAAACAAAGAGCAGGCTGTATTTTCTAAGGAGACTAAGGTCCTTCAACATCTGCAGCACCATGCTACAGATGTTTTATGAGTCCTTGGTAGCCAGCTCCATCTTGTATGCTGTGGTTTGCTGGTGCAGCAATATGAAGGTGGCAGACTGTAACAGACTGGACAAACTAATAAGGAGGGATGGTTCTGTTCTGGGGGAGAAGCTGGACCCTCTGCATGTTTTGGCTGAGAGGAGAATGTTGTCTAAATTCCTCTCAGTCCTGGACAATTCCTCCCAACCACTCCTCTGTGTGCTGGCTCCACAGAGGAGCACTTTCGAACAAAGACATCACAGTCAAGTGCTCCACAGAACAACACAGGAGATCATTTCTCCCAGTGGCCATTAAACTGTTCAACTCATCTCCCTTCTGTAAAAAGGAGGGGGATTAAATGGTCAAAATGGACAAATCTTATAGTTTTTATTTAATTTATTATTTTTATTTAATTTATATTTACCGCTCTAGCTGGGTTATTTCTTAATTATTGATCAGTAGTTTGTACTTTAACTTGTTTACTGGTTTGGTGGAAGTTATTTCCTTTCTTTTCTAATTTTTACGTGAAGAGCAGCTGTAACAAGGTAACACAAATTACCCTTTGGGATCAATAAAGTTGTTTGAATCTTAAATCTTGAATCTGGTAACTCACCTTCAATGGCCACAAGGTGACAGTATTTCCACTGCTAGATCAACACGGGGGCTGTCAACGTGTCAAGTCAACACCTGCTAGCAAGATATGTTCCTATGGAAATATTTGTCTCACAAATAAAAGCACAGAATTTGGGCTTGTGCATTGCAGAGAAAATTATTCTCTGTGTTCCTGGTTGTATGTGTTTGGAAAAAAAGGTTTCACCAAAGTTCTAGAACCTAACAGTAACATAGACATGGAATATCATAAATACGTTTAAGATGGATTACAGAATTTAACCTCTTTTTCCTGTTTGTTTTTTAACTAAAAAATTATTTAATATCGCGGGTTAAAAAAGCTCTACTTTTACTTGCTTCAACATTGAATATATTATTCTAAAATGCCAATTTCAAAAATGAGTACTTTGGTAGTAACTTTAGTTATATTGCTGTTACTTTTTCCTTCTACTTCTACTCAAGTAACATATTGAATTGTAGGCCTGTATTTATAACAGTGTATTTGTACACTGGGGTATTATCTGTGAAGGCTCCAGCATTCACTGTAATGATATCCTAATCTTTATTATTACTATTATCATTATTATGACTTCTGTATGGATTTGGCACCTAACAACTGTGCCATAGTTTCAGATGGAAACACAGTTTAAACCATAAAACATTCAGCTTATAAAGGACTTTATTACGTGTATATAGCTTAATCTCTTCTAAACTTACACTTTTTAAAATTATTGCTTTGATGGAGACATAGATAACATCATCAGTGGCATCGCACAATTGCCTTTGAAGTTTTTAAGGATATCTGGCTTTGATGTTTGCTTACCCAGTATACAAGGAAGCCCAAATTTGTTTCAACTATTTCAGCAAAAGCAAAACTTTCAGCTATTTCAGCAAACAGTTCACATTTTTTCAGCTTTGCTTGGAAAATCCTTTCAGCACCAAAGCATTGACATTGCATTTTCTTTTTGTAAATGCTTTTTCTAGATATGACTTTAAAAATGAAAAAGTGTACTTCTCAAACTCAAAAATTTGAAATGAAAATTTAAATACAGGACCTTTAGAAGTAATTGGTGGTTTCAGAGTTGGTAGTTTTAGAGAAAAACCTTATCCAACCGCTATAATACTGTACATTAAAAATACAATACGATATGGCAAGCCTTTTTAACATTTAGCAGGTAGAAAGGATTTGCATTTTAGATATCAACAATATATTTATGACTAGTCAAATCTGTAATTTTAGATATCTGCAACTACATTTTATTTTAAACAGAATTTTAATTAAAGATATCTATAATTACATTTTGACTAGTGCGAAAGTCCCATTGACTTAAATGGGAAAAAGAAGTTAAGATATCTACAATTCAGTTCTGACTATCCAAATGTGAATAACGTGAATTCCAGATATCTTAAATTTTCTTCTAAAATTTAAATAAATAAATTCTAAATAAATTATAGATATTTTAAATTTGAATTCTGTCGCTCCAATAAATGCTAAAACGGCGAAATGACGACAGTGACCTCATTTCCGATACCCACAAAGGAATTGTAAGTAGTCAAATGTAATTGTTCATTCTTACTTGTCAGAATGCAGTTATATATAGTCACACTGTAATTGTGACTAGTGAAAATGCAGTATTTAATATCTGAAATGTTATTATGGATATTACAATGTTCAGTGTTCAACTGTTCAATGTGAAAAAGGCTTGCCATAATAACAGTATACCAAACGATAGTGTACAAAACCTGTCGGGTGGCTTTTATTGTGAAGAGCAAGCATTTCCTACCGGAAATGCGAATGTTGTTTCTTTTTTTTATGTAACAATCAGACTCAGTCGGGGAATGTACCTTTGCTGTCCTGCGAAGTTTTCTGCAACACGTTTTCAGCTGCGCCTTGCTGTGTAATGGCGACAACAGTATACATTTCTGTTGTAAAGTGAAGGAAACCGGGTGGAAATTAAAGCGTAAGTGTTATATAAAATTTCATCTTTACTACCAGAACTGTGTAACTCGTAGTTGATATTATTTCCGAACTTCCTCCTCTACGAGGGTGACGAGAAGCTAGCAGTTTCTAGCTTTGTTAGCTTCTAAATTCACCTCGTTAAACTCTAGGTCAGTGAAAGTCTTCTTCTTACACAAAATAACGTGTTGTGATTGCTAAGCTAAACTGAGATAAACAAAGTTTTCGATGGAATGAGGCAACGAGCGAGTAAATTGAGCACATGACCTCAACCAGGCTCCAACTCTTTGGGCGATTAGCTAAAGTTCGGCACTAGCTTCCTGCTAGCCAAAGCTGATCTTGTTAGCTAGCCTAACATTGGTTAGCCCGGTGGAAAATGTAAACACAAATTGGTCGTTGCGAAACAAGCGGCAGATTTATCGTATTTTAAGTATATCTTTACATTGTCACTATTTGTAGTTTTGTTTTGTTTTGTTTTTTTATCAGACCTTCGCGTGTTGTTGGGGCTTAGAATACAGACTATTCAAATTGTATTAATTCCTCTTTGCGCTCACTGTTTAGTGCCAACGTTTGGAATCACTTATTGGTGGGCATTTTTAAAGTCAGTGGTCTTCATGTAAAATTAAAGGTCAGCTTTTCCTAGTGTGTCCTGTTACTAAATAAACGTATCTAAATAGGAACTCACTCAAATTTTCTGTCATCACTTTATAGTATGTTATGTTAAATATACAGCATACAAGTTGAAAATTACAGTCCTATCTCATTTACAGAGTATTGTTTTACAGCATGCATGTTAAATTAATTCAGGCAACCCCCGGTCAAGCTTTCTGTCAATGAATCACAGTACTTTGAATTATTTAATATTTAACCTGACAATCTCAGACTTGCTGAATTTATGCTCTGTGAGCCTTATTGAATTTTAAAAAGCCCTCTGGATGCTGTTTGGTGTCTATCTTTAATTTTGTTTTGGTAATGCTATTTAGTTAATAATTACCTAGATTTTGACAACTAAAAGGCATGCTATTGAACCCATAGCACATTTCTCCATAATTTCCATAAACTGAAACTGGGAAGTAATTTGATTAGACAGAATTACCTAGAAATTCACAACAAATTTTCAGCTAATTCCTTGCAAATTATGAGAAATTTGTCGATGAAATTACTGCATAATACAGGACCTGCAAAACAAAGCGATATCTCATTTCATTTCACCCTGTATTTGTACAATCCAGTATTTATCACCTAGCATTTCTGCACTGTCACACCGACTGGCAAACAACAGTTTGATATGCATGAGCTTTCCATTTGTGCTCTGAAGACAGATACAGGTAAAAAAGCCATGCTTTTCCCGGCCACAATTGCTCTTTAAAATGAGTGTGTTTTGTTACTTGGGTCAAATCAGAGGAAGTATTAACACAGTCCGCAGTTATCTCGAACATTACCTCTTTATAGATGAAGCATTTTACTGGAAGGTTTTCTTCAGTAAATGTGAACATCTGATCTTCAAATTCAACAGTTCTTGCTCTGATTTCTAAAGTGTATATGTTGGCTTAAAAATAAGTCTTAAATGACACTAATCCGGTGTCACATTATTCTGGTGAAGAAAACGAGAAGTGCATAAAGTGAGAGAAACCCTTTAATAAGAAGTCATGGAATTGATGGTGCTGCAGTCTCTCATAGAATATGTCCATAGGTTACATCACAGGCTCACCTCCTTTATCATCTTTATCCGAAGCCCACTGAGCAGCATGGATGTGCCTATCTCGGCAGTAGGCAGATGGTATCTCATCTTGTTCTCCATAGTGCAAACCCAGGCCTGAATGGCTTTATTCTTTATTTGCTGGTCCCATGGTGCTGCATAGAGATACCTATAAATAGTACAATTGCATGATCAATTTGCTTTTTGACATAATAAACCAATTTGAGTACTGTAGGTGCAGTTGCATCGTTATTTTTTACCAATGCTGACATTCATATAAAAGTGCTGTCTCATCATGGCTTACCAGATTCCAAGGACAAGTATGTTCCGCTATTGGCTGTAAATTGGACTGTTTAGTAAATAGTACTGAAAACAACTTCAGAGGCATTCACCCCATTGCCTCCTGTCCACACTAGCTGTTCAGCGTTAATTGTCCTTGTGCTTTGGCTGGCACATATAATCCAAATAGAAATTCATTAAGCTGATATTCATTTGTTTCAGAGGAATGTCTGATACTGTAGAAAGCTGAGCTAGTTAAAGGGGAAAAAAGCTAGTAAAAAAGCTGAAGGATTTCCAGTGAGTTTGGTAGGTAAACAAAGTTATAGAAGTTGCAGCATTTATTAATAGTCAACTAGTCCGTGGGTTGTTATTGTCCAAAGCTGTATTAACTGAATGCATTGTCATAATCAGGAAGTCTATCCTTTAGCTGGAATGTCACAGGAAATTAGCATACGCGATGAACTACGTAGCAGAGGACTGTTTTGAAACACTCACTTCCAGTCTTAGAAGCTTGTGTTGTATGCACAAGGGAAATCTTTAAAGGTAGATATTTGTACCAAACTTGCAAAGTCCTAGTTGGCGTCATATAAATTTGGACTTTGTTAAAGCATTAATTAACAGTCTGCCTGGGATTTCTTCTTAAAACACTTCAATTACGCAAAACCTACATTGTCAATCAAAAATTACGAATGCTGTTAGAATGATGTGTCACATGATCCTTGATGATGATCCAAAACCTTCAGCAACTGTGTCAGCACTGTGACTTGCACTAACCTAATGTAACATGCACTAAACTACATGGATATCATTTAGAGTTCAATATCAGTCATTCTGATTCATGACATCAATGAATAGTCTGCTACATTCCAAGTTTCTTTGCTGTTTGCTTATGTATGTAATTGTACTTTTGCAAAATTACAGGCAAAGCAAACTTGAATTATTTGTTTACTGCACTGCAAGAGCCAGCATGATACTACTCTGTAGTCTGAAGGGATATACTTGTTAAAACCATAAACTACTGCAGCCCCAAAAGACACATTTTGTTACTTTTTTTGTCTCCATTCATCTTGACACATTGATTATAATGTAAATCCCCAAAAAGCCACTAACTCGTACCTTGCTTTGCATTGATCTGTTTCCCCAGAAGAAAACCACAAGCTTAAATCATATTACACTGATTATCATCGTATATCATTAGCTGATGCAGATGCTTTTCAGAGTTGACAGTAGGTTGAAACCATTTACTATGGTGCAATAGGCTTCTTCCCGAGGGTTTTCTCAGGAACTGGGAGACCATCCCAGTGTGTGAGCCACATGTCAGGGTTAACAGTGTTTGCAGTCACATGCGCAGTCTCACTTACTCTTGGTGCAGTGCCAAGGCAGGCTTTTCCAATTTAATTGCATGTTGAGAGTGTAATTTCACAGTTACTTGTAGAGTAATTGACTTGCTCTTCTGCCTTGTTTAAATTTTACCCGGCTCACATGCCATTTATCAAGTTTTGTTATGTTGTGGAAATCTGATATTAGGAAGACACATATGCTGGTACCATATAACCCTTGTTGCATAACAACATTTTCTACTGTTGGTGGGTTGTGATGTCGTTACATGCTATGATATACATGGATGGCAATGGAAATGGGACGTAAAAAGATGTCAGTAGTTCCAATAAAAGGCCATTGTACTCGATTCAGTTGCTTATTTGCCTTTGCAAGTCTCCTGCTTCTCAGAGTATAATTGTTTTCACTTTTGCTTGTAATAATCATTGGGTTCAGTGTGACAGTCATAGTATTGGCCATAAAAAATATGGTTATAGATGCAAACACACATAGTGTCTTTATTGTTAAGAAACTGACCTAATTTAATATAGACATACATTGCACAAAATCTGCCACTTTGGGTGCCACAGTTAAAGTTTGGAATGTTCTTCTCTGACTTTCTTACACTACTACTGTACTTCTAGCCAAAAAAAGGCCTTCAGATGACATCAGTTGGAGGAAACTTCAGTTCACATAATGTCATCTTGTTGCTCTTACTATGGAGTTTGTAATTATGGTCAACGACCTTTTCCAGAGCTCCCCCAGAGGACATCTTCTGAGCTCCTAATGATAAAACTCCTCTGGGTGATGTCATCCAGAGGAGTAAATCACGTTGTATAAAATAAGATTTGCATTTCTGGCAAGGTGTGGTTGCTGTGCAGGCATGCTTGACTAATAAACACACTAGGCAAAAGGCACTAAGCAAACTACCAAACAGAGAAGTGACATGCCTGGAAGAATGTCTTAAGTGCCAGAACACTCCTCAAATTAATGGCAATGGAAATGGGATGTAAAAAGATGTCAGTAGTTCCAATAAAAGGCCATTGTACTC
Source organism: Channa argus (assembly GCF_033026475.1). NCBI lineage: Eukaryota > Metazoa > Chordata > Actinopteri > Anabantiformes > Channidae > Channa > Channa argus. The sequence goes on from NC_090197.1 coordinate 14,627,000, forward strand.
GATTCAGTTGCTTATTTGCCTTTGCAAGTCTCCTGCTTCTCAGAGTATAATTGTTTTCACTTTTGCTTGTAATAATCATTGGGTTCAGTGTGACAGTCATAGTATTGGCCATAAAAAATATGGTTATAGATGCAAACACACATAGTGTCTTTATTGTCACTGGGAGATCAGCACAGGGCAGTGACTCACCTGCTGTTGTCCTGTGTGGCTTAACTTTAAGATATATGCATGCTTTGGATATAAAATGTAGCTCTTAAACTTTGCTAATGGCTTTTAAGAGCTGTAGCTATTTTATGATTTTCTTTTTTTCTTTGATTCATCTTTTAGAATTGACAAAATGGCAGCATTATAGCAGTGTCAGAGTGGTGTTTGTTGTTTTTTGTTTTTAATATTTCCCACCTGTAATTCAAGCTGCAGTTATGTTTTAGTTGGATTACGCTATAGAGGGTAAACGGCATAGAGTAAGTGAAGTGTCTTTTCTAAATCCAAACAGATCCTGTTACCACTGTTGGTTCTTTCAATATATCTTTAAGAGGACTAGATGTTTTCGCTGCCAATATATTATAGTGATTATTTTAGGTACAAGGTATGTGGATTAAACTTTCAGGACACCTTCCGTGATCAGTTTATCATTTCAGTGCTGATAAATGAAGAAATAATTCAATTTATATTATTTAGTCAGTATGGAAGAGAAACGTAACATATACATGCATTCAGCGAGGTACCAGATTTCTATCTAACTGTGCAAATGAAAGAATCATTTTTAACAAATATCATCTTTAATACATAAATGGTTAAGTAAAGCCTGTTTGTTATCACAAGTGGAGAAAAAACATACCCAGTCAGACCAAAGTTTATAGGTTAAGAGACTGAGAATTAGTGATTAGTAGAATTGTTGCCCCAGTTGAGATTTACTGTGGAATTAGTCAACATTTGGCTCCCTGTGGAATTGTCCTGAAATTAGTCCCTAATGAAATAGGGTCATGTTGAAGACCAGAGAAGGCAATGTCCCACACAAACTATTCAAATTCCCATGGTCTAAGCCTGTCTCTAATTCCAGCATGTTTTTTCCCTGTAATTGCGTAGTTCTGTCAAAAGCTTTATAAAGATGTTTTTAACACTTTTTTTAGTATTTTAATAATACACTGAACCAGCTTTTTTATTGGCTAATAATTGAAATATTAGACATTAATTATGTTAAGAAACTGACCTAATTTAATATAGACATACATTGCACAAAATCTGCCACTTTGGGTGCCACAGTTAAAGTTTGGAATGTTCTTCTCTGACTTTCTTACACTACTACTGTACTTCTAGTCAAAAAAAGGCCTTCAGATGACATCAGTTGGAGGAAACTTCAGTTCACATAATGTCATCTTGTTGCTCTTACTATGGAGTTTGTAATTATGGTCAACGACCTTTTCCAGAGCTCCCCCAGAGGACATCTTCTGAGCTCCTAATGATAAAACTCCTCTGGGTGATGTCATCCAGAGGAGTAAATCACGTTGTATAAAATAAGATTCGCATTTCTGGCAAGGTGTGGTTGCTGTGCAGGCATGCTTGACTAATAAACACACTAGGCAAAAGGCACTAAGCAAACTACCAAACAGAGAAGTGACATGCCTGGAAGAATGTCTTAAGTGCCAGAACACTCCTCAAATTATCAAAGGGATGGTCTTGTTACAGACACAAGTAAAGACATAACATTTTTACATATGACGTCCAGACATATTGAGAAACAAATCCGAACATAGTCAGAAGTTGTACTTTCACACATGTAACACACAGAAAGTGATTGTCTGCGTCATACATACTCTCATAGGGAGAAACTAATTGTAGTGAGGTGTGGCACCTTAGAACATGCATGATAGGAAAAAGTGTGCTGTGGGAAATACCGCCTTTTGTTACACCACATTCAAGCCCTATCATTTAAAAAAAGAAAGAAAAGCCAAGCCAGTCACTTGATAGAAATATAGTAGTAGAAATACTCACTTGCTCACTGTAAATAATCTGGACAATTGCACACTGTCAGTATTTACACATGGCCCCATCAAACATTACTCTGACTTTGTACTAGTGGGCTTACAGGATAAAGTCTGGGCCGTGTAACGTAGACATTTGCGCTCTCACTCACAGCACCTCTTATTTCCAGAGAAGTCCAGGGGTGCAGTGTATGTATGACAGCAGCACTACAGTTTGCTTCCATGTGATTGTGTTTTGTTTTGTTTTTTTGCGGCAGAACATTAAAAATGTAACCCATTCAGCTCAGCACCTTATGTTTCCTGCTTCTTCTTTTTTTTTTTTCCCCCAGGCTTGTGTCCTCCATCTGGGCGTCTCCACCTCAACAGAATCCCTTCATCACTGTGATTTAAATCAGGGACAGACCACATCAATGATTTCAAGATATCCTATACGAGCGTCAAGCAACTATGTCCTAGCTAACAGTTGCAAAGTCCCCACCTCTTAAACAACCTCAGTCCCTCTCTCCATCTTCCCCCTTCATTGTTCCTTATTTCCTTTACTCTTGGTGATTTCTGGTTGTTGTACCAGTGGCATCCCATCTGGCATGATGAGCAGCCTGCGCCAGCAGCATCATGGCGGCACAGGCTCAGAGCGAGACCTTCAATCTGCTGCCTCCTCTGTTAGCCTCCCTTCAGTTAGAAAGACCTCCAACAAGCGTCGTCTGTCACTCCATGCCTTCTTTGGTCGACGACGCCCTCCTGACTCCGACATCAAACGCAAGTCAAGGCCTCTGCAAGTTGGAGCTGCCGTGGACAGCATTGTCAGCACTGAAAATGTGCAGTCAGAGACTTTAAATGATAAAACTTCTGCCCACTCTGCACAGGGTGTAGCATCGACTTCATCAGTATCTGAATCTGCATCAGAGCTGTTGGAGTGCCCTCTGTGCTTACTTCACCATACACGTGAACACTTTCCACATATCATGACCTGTCACCATCGGTCCTGTGCAGACTGCCTGCGACAGTATCTGCGCATCGAGATCTCAGAGTCTCGTGTTAACATCAGCTGCCCCGAGTGCTCCGAGCGCTTCAATCCCCATGACATCCAGCTGATCCTGGGAGACCGAGCCCTTATGGAGAAGTATGAGGAGTTTATGCTGAGGAGGTGGTTGGTGGCAGAACCTGACTGTCGCTGGTGCCCTGCCCCAGACTGTGGGTAAGAAACAGAAAATAATAAACACTATACTGGATAACATATTAGGACAACTTGCTTATTGCATAGCTCAAAGCTTTCATTTTTTATTTTTGTTTGTTTGTTTTTAAGAGCTCCAGGATGACATTTTTATTTATTGTTTTTGCGCTATCCATTTGACATTTAAAGCTGTACAGCATACTCTTATTTACAGGGTCTAATTTAGCGCGTAAGCCAATAGATTTTAAGCATTGATTTTTAAGACATGATTTCCTAATAAACTAACAACTTTTAATATTTCAGAATCTGTTTCACTTACCTGAGATGTGCCTGATGTTCTGCACTTCCAATATAACCATTACACATGTTCCAGAATAATATAAGCAGCTACATTAGGCAACTTTCAAGGTTGTAATGTGGCCTTTTGAAGTTCCCCCAAGCTTCTGCATTGATGGCAAAGTTATAAATAACTCATATTATAAATAGGCAGCTTATTCTGTCGGCCTAATGAGTCAGTTAAAAAAAGATGTTCCAGCAAGTGTGTGATGATGTCTGTTGTTATCACACAGTACCTATTTTCTTTTTTTGTATATATGGTTACGTCAGTTCAGGTTTATTTTTGTTGCCTCATTTACTATAATTATAGTAAATCTTAGTAAAACTTAGGAATAAAGTTGTTTTAGTTTTGAATAAAGAGAATAAAGCCATGAAATAGCAGAACCATGAAGAGCATAAAAAAAAAGGCCAAGTTTAACTTCAAAGCTTAAAATTAGAATATTTCGTATTGCAAATTATTAGTTTCAAGTGACATGGGGTTCAGCAAACCCTCTTAGGTTAGGGTCGGGTTTGCTCACTGGCCCTTAACTGAGACACCTTATGTCACGACCACTGCCATACACGCAGTGTACTTGTTCTGCTAAACTGCACTTACAGCAGTCTGTCTGTCTATTTATTTAGCAAAGATGCTGCCTGAGCTGTTCAAAGAACACTCTTTGTGCTTTCACAGAGTTTTGGTGCACTAGCCCAACATTCCCTGTGGTCAGTATCATCATTAGTTGGGTTTTGACAGGTTGGTAAATTTAGTAATTTGGCAGGTTGGTAAATTTAGTAATGGGTTTACCCTTCGCTCTCTCTTGACATTGTTTTATCAACACTGCTCACCCTGTCTGATGGAATAATGGCTCTTTCATGACTTTGTTTCAGCTCTTGTTCTCATCCTCTGAATAGCTCACCACTGGCTCACTGCCACCCTCTCTAATGGTTAATGCTTTCACTTTTAATCGTTGTACAATTGCACTTGGGCTTTGCTGGTCACCTCATCAATTTAGTTGTTGTAGGTAGTTGTTTCATGAGTCAAAATTGGAGAGGAATGCAGTTGTTAAGCTGAAATGTATGCCCTCCCATCAGTCTGTCTCACCAAGGTGTTAGTGGAGACTGTCTAGACTGGATCGCTTTTAGGTGTTTGTTTACACACAACCCACACTGCTTGACTGTCAGACACATCATTTATGAAGATGGTAAAATCCGGATTTTATAAAATCCATTAACCTGTTAATCATTTGTTAATCTTTTTTTAAAGTTTGTTTTTTTGGTTTGTATCATCTGAAAACCATTATTCATGGCTAAAAAATTTTAGGCCACCTTCACTTTTGTTTTTCAGTTTTACTTTATGAATCAATCCCTTGACCTAACTTTTTTGACAAAGTTCATGACATGATTGCATAACTTTAGCCATAATTACGCAACCTTTGGCTTTCGATATATCTAATCACCCTCCTCTATTTAAGAGCCACAGCAGAACGTTCCAAGATTTCATTTAGAAAAATATGGACACTAAATTGTTTGCTTTTTATTAATTCTGTTTTTAGTAAATTTGCTTTCATTTGATAGATCTATTTATTAAATTTTTCATAAAAGTTGGAGCAGGATTTGTTTCAATAAATGATACTATTAGTATTAAAAGTAGTGCTTGTTTATATTTGAAAGGTATTTTTGAAGATGCATTTTTGATGTCAGGTGATGTTACCAGGTCTATTGGATTAAATGATAAATTAAACAAAAACATAATTACTTGGCTAATAGGTCTGTGTGTGTGCGCATGCACAAGTTTTTGTGAAAAGCGGAATAAACAGCTCTGCCTTGCTCTAGGCTTTGCTCTGCATTATTATTTGTATAAATGTACTTTGTTATAGATTTTTACAGTATTTTTGGTGAATCATTGTGACTTCCACACTGGGCCTTTACGTTGTGCACACAGAGACTTTATAAATTGCCCAGTTAATACGAGTGTTTTTAATTTTTTCTCATTGTCTCTCCCTTACATTCCTGTTGGATCAGGGTTTAAATGAGCTAGATTGTCAAGAGTTTTAAACATTTATAAAGTCTGCACATTTATGTTTTTATGTAACAAACATATCTTATGGTGGTAGATTGCTCCTCAATGTTGTCCTCCAGAACTACTCCTTAACTTGTCTTTTTTGTTCCGCTGACCCCTAGTGTTGTGCTAAATTACTACACCTGTGTTGCTTACTATTAACTGTTAATCATGGCTGTGTTTTTCTTCTCTCAGTTACGCAGTCATTGCGTTTGGCTGTGCCAGCTGCCCAAAGATCACTTGTGGGCGTGAGGGCTGTGGGACAGAATTCTGCTACCACTGCAAACAGCTGTGGCATCCCAACCAGACATGTGACACGGCACGGCAACAAAGGGCTCTGAACCTCCGGCTAAGGAGTTTCAGGGCATCCACCCACAGATACAGCCAAGAAAGTGGAGCTGCAGGTAATAAATACTTTAATAACTAATTGCTGCAGAAATAAATACCTGCATGCAGGCTAACAATACACATCTTTATCTTCAGCATCTCAATAACTTCTTTTAAGCTTTACCCACTATCTCAACAGCATATGCATCCTAACATTTTATTAAATAAATATTGAAAATGGTTCTCCGGCTTCCCCTCAACCTCCACTAGGAAATGACATCAAGCCATGTCCACGTTGTGCTGCCTACATCATTAAGATGAATGATGGAAGCTGTAATCACATGACATGTGCTGTCTGCGGCTGTGAGTTTTGCTGGCTCTGCATGAAGGAGATCTCTGACCTGCACTATTTAAGGTGAGACAAATGTACAGCTTTCATAAATCTTAAATTGCATTTCCTCCAGTGGTTTTGATCTGATTAATTATTTGTCAGTGTTAGAATTGGTATGTTTGACTTTGGAAAAAGTTGTTTTACAAAATATTGTAAATTCAGATTCGACCTTTACCACAGCTTTCAATGCAAAGGTTTGTTACAATTTTTGTTTTAAATGCATATTCTTCTAGATTTCAATAACACAAAAGGAAAAAAGGAATGTATGTTCTCTACTTTCTGAAAGGATTTTTATGCTAAATGCCTTAATAGCTGCTTCAGTTATTTTGTAAATATAATTCACACTGGCTTGCACTCACTTTTCTGTCTCTAATTGTTATCCTGATTAACCATTTCCTTCCCCTCTCTCCCATCTTCTCAGTCCGTCCGGCTGTACCTTCTGGGGAAAGAAGCCATGGAGCAGAAAGAAGAAGATATTGTGGCAGCTCGGCACGTTGGTAGGAGCACCCGTGGGTATCGCCCTTATTGCTGGTATTGCCATCCCTGCAATGATCATTGGCATTCCAGTTTATGTGGGCAGAAAGGTGAGCAGTGTATATAATAGCAATAATCAAAACCATCACTTCGGATAAATGGAAACAGAGAGACCTGTGAAAAATGAACAGACGAGCCAGCAGTGGTACATTTGTAGTTTTAGGGAGACAATCATCTTGGAAACCTGAATAACTGTTGACATAGGGTTTAGTTTAAGTGGGTTTTTGGTTTTGTATTAATGCAGATAAAGACTCACCAGCTTAAAAACCCAAACATTTAAATAATATACACTTCAGTTTAATTAAAATAATATTATTAAAGTCATGTTTGCTTATATTCTTAATTGCTTAATTCTTTTAGATCCACAATCGTTATGAGGGCAAGGACATGTCTAAACACAAGAGGAACTTGGTAATAGCTGGTGGTGTGACACTGTCTGTAATCGTGTCACCTGTGGTTGCAGCCGTCACTGTTGGTATGAAAGTGTTTTTCTCTCTTATCCTGACTGACTGTTTGTCAGCTACATTTTAAATAATTAAACTGCCTTCAGGCGCTAGTCTCGAGTATAAATCTTGTCTAATAGAGGTGTAAATGCTGGAAAGTAAAAAACTCTTAGTAATGACCCTTAATTTTAAAAGTATTACCATTTCAGAACTTTAACCCCGAGTAGACTTTAACTGTTTTGTGTTTGTGTTTACATTTTTTTTTGCAGGCATCGGCGTTCCCATCATGCTTGCTTATGTCTATGGAGTTGTCCCAATCTCACTGTGTCGGAGCGGTGGCTGTGGAGTGTCTGCTGGCAATGGCAGAGGGGTGCGAATTGAGTTTGATGACGAAAACGACAACATAGGTAGTGGGACTGCAGCCACAGGTAATTTTCTCAGACTCCTCGGGGTAAGAGCAATACTTGGCAAAGGGCAAATATATAGGTTAAAGAAACTTGATTACATAGTGAGACAAAAATCTTGTATACCGTAGTTATGTTTCAGAATTATAGTCCCTCCTTTGTATGGCTGTTAGGCTGGTGTGTATGTGTTATTATACACATCATATTCTCATTACAGTCATAGAAACATAATTTAAAACAAATACCATCAGCCCTATATCAAGCATGGAACACAATCTTGGGTATGATTCTCACATTTGTGTGGCATGCACACCTAAATATGTCTACACACACACTATTCACAGCCCATTAAGTGCTAAAACAGCTGATGAAAGATGTAGACAAGTGTTTGAACTGGCTGATGGTGTGAAATGACTGGCGCACCATCAGTGTTTTTTTTTTTTCTGTTGGCACGTGCTTTTCACTGTCAAAATGACGTCTGTGAGGTCGAGCTAATCCTGCTTTCGCAGGCGGTGTTGACTTGACTTTCTCACAGCTTTTGTCAGTACTCTGAATGATAATTCTTGAATCCACAAGACCAGAGACCTTTCTAGGAAAGTAAAGTGACACACCCTGAGTATTCAGTAATCAGTTGTTTTAAGATACACTGTAAGACTGTATAATGCCAGAAAAGTCATTGATCTAAGTTGATAAGTGTTTGTGTTCTTCTTTTTTTCATCTTTATATCTCTCTTCAGATTTTGACTCATTTTGTTCTTTCACCACTGTGTTTTCTTTAGTTTTTACCAGCATTTGTTTTCAATCACTTTTTGCACCATGTCCTACAAGTTCACTGGATACAGAGATGCTGTACATTTTTGTTTCTCAAGTAACCATTTTTTAGTGCTTTTGCATACTTAGTAGTGTAGTAGATGTTGATGGGTTGAATTCTGGTTTATTAGTAAAGTTATTTTATGAGACACAGCCTTCTGTAAATCAATTAAAGGAGAATCATATTTGCCTGTTGCCCCTCATCTTCCTAGACACAACCTCAGTAGCAGAGACACGGCTCAACAATCCAAGCCTGGGCGATGGAGTGAGTGTGGGTGGGCTGACCGGTCTAAGTCTCAGTGTCAGTGGGAGCCACATGGAGCGCTGTGGTATGAGTTCCACCCAGCGGGACAACATGAGTGACAACGCCAGCACTACAGCTCTTGCTGGGACCAGCATAACTGGCAGCATGTCCAGCAGCTACTACAACAGGTAATAGATTAGGACTCACCATCTCTTGGTTGTAATGAGAGCTTAAACTTTAAAATATTGCAGAAATTGGTCTATATGTAAAATGGCACAAATGTCACATGACCAGGAAAGCGTGTATTATTTTATGCATGTATGTTAGTATTGGCTCTATAATATTGCAGTTGATGCATATCATGGAATAGTCCTAGATAAGATCTTTTGTCTTGGAGAAAATCTAAAACACCCATGTTCCCATGTTTGCACTTTTACTCACGCATGTCAATGTGTGTACTCTGGTGTAAGTCATTTTAGTACTGCCACTGTGTTCTTCTATATGTAACATACCAAACATTTACTGATTCATCATGATTTGAGTTTTTATATCGTGTGTCAATTTTTATTTCCAGGATGGAAGTGCAGGCTGATGTCCAGAAAGAGCGCTGCAGTCTAAGTGGGGAGTCAGCTACCGTCAGTCTCGGGACAATTAGTGACAACGCAAGCACCAAAGCTATGGCAGGATCCATCCTCAATGCCTACATGCCTCTCGAAAGGTCTGCAGCCACAGATCACACTCACCCTGCTTGTAGCACAAGCAGATTATGACCTGTTATCAGAACCAAATAAAAAAATTGTCCCAATTCTCCCATATGGCTTGTGGTCAATTTCATTAAAAGCATGTTTTTAAGACCCCATATCTCAGTTCTCAGGTTACCAGAACAAAGGTTCCTAATTGTGACCCATTTAAACTTTAGGACTTATGGTTGTTGAGCTTTTTCTAAGCTCCAATACCTGGAGTTGGATCAGCAAAGTTTGAGTGGTAATTAAAAAAAAAAAAAAGGCTGTCTCAAAGACATTTATTGATGTTCCACTGCCTTGTTCTAATTTCTAGAAGTTTTTTTTATTTTACTTTTTTTAATGCAATTTTGACAGGGGATCATGTGTATCCACACCCACATGAAGCAGTTTTACTCAGTAGTTTCATTCTGTTTACTTGAGTTTATCCTCTTATAAAACGGATATAGTTATTTCTAAGTAAATCCAAAAATAAATATGCAGATGCTGAAATGATTTGTTGTTTTAAGAAGTCGGTGTTGAGTTGTTTTTGTTTTGCAGAGACAACAGTCTGGAAGTTCAGGCAGATGTGGAGTCCAAACAGGGGAATGTGAGACACGGCAGTGCCAGCAGTAGCCTGGATGAGGCCGGCTGTAGCAGCAGCACTGCCGGGCTCAAAGGTAGCAGGGGTGACACATGCTCATGTTCTTGCCCCTCCGCCTGCTGCTGTGCGCAGCATGACAGCCAATGCTGCCCTTCGTCTACTACTACATGTACTACAATTGGCAAAAAGAGAGAAGGAAAGATCTGGAAAAAACCTAATGGCAGCAGAGGAGAAACTAAAATTAATGAAACACATGAAGATATGGATGCTCAGCTATTGGAACAGCGCAGCACTAACTCCTCTGAGTTTGATTCTCCATCCCTGAGCGGCAGTCTGCCTTCAGTCGCCGACTCGCACTGTAGCCACTTCTCATCAGAGCTCAGCTGCTCAGACCCCGAATCCTCAAGACCCTCTCACCCCTCCTGCTCTGCCCCAACTGAACCCCACCCTCATCATCCATCCACCGCCTTCAGTGAAGTCACCATCACACCCATGCCTGAGGTGGAGAACGTCCATCTGGAGAATTTTCCATCTCAAAATAGCCATGCAGCCTTCACCCACCGCCTATTGTCTTCATCCCCACCTGCTTCTCCAAAAGAGGGAAGTAGTGGGACCTTTCTGTATATCAGTGAGGAGAATGATAGAGACAAAGACCCTGAGAAAGATGAGAACACCAACGACAGTTGCGTACAACCTGTGAGCCCAACAAGGAAGTGCTGTATACAAACAAATATCTGAGGCAACTCATCAGTCCTTCTGGCATGGCGGTGTTACCACTGCTCAGTTAGCCTTGTCGTCAATGCTAACTTCACTCAGAGTTGGTCTGCTATATTGGCCAGGGTTAAGGCTATACGTTTTATTTTAAATTTCTTTTGCTGCGGAGGCAGGAATGTTGTCTGAATGTCAGTTCGTTTAGTTACAGACAGGCTCAAGGTCTAAGTTGGAGAGAAATTGCCGAACGATGTAAAAAGGAGCAACGTTAGTCAAAGCAGATGGTTTTTTCTGTTCTTCAGTGAGAGAACAATAAACGTTAAGCTGTTTTTGAACCAGCAGGGCCTACAGAAGGTTAAAGACAGAAAGTATGTGGACAGGTGTAAAGCAGGTTATCACGTGTGGTGAGATTTTACAGAAGGCTGATACTAAATCTATCCAGCTATTATGATGATCTGCAAAGTATGTACCCAAACCCTTGACACTTTTTTCCCCCCATTCTTGATGCTTGGCAGACCTGATCAAGCTGGATAGGAGGAAGTAATTGTAATTGTTTTTCTTGTGGGTTTGCGTGATTTAGAGATGTCAACACTGTGGTCCACCACTGTGCCACTAATTCATTTAGGGATTTTGTAAAATGGCAAAAAAAATAAATAAATAAAACTGCAAAGGACTGGGGGACCTCTCATTAAGTCTATAAACCTGAGAGGGACCAGTCCGCACAGTAGCAGATTTTATTTTTCCACTATCACCTATAAGAAAAAATACTATTTGTTTTTGTTTAATATGTGATGGTTTTTGTGCTTTTATTTTCCATTTTTGGAAAGTTGTTTTTTATGTCAAAGCCCTGTGTTGGGTCCAAATATATGGTATAATCCGGTAAAAAGCCCTTCTATATTGTGGAATAAGGACTGATTATAAGCCTTTGTCTGCACTAGTAAAATAATATCTTTGGGCAATTGCACCTGTGGAAGTGTAACCAAGTATTCAATGCATTTCTTGTGTATCAGTGAATCATGGAGGGTGTATTCGAAAAAGGGAAATTTTAAGTTATTCTATGTAAACATAAATGCAAAAAAGCCCAATTCTTTAAAATTTAAACTGTAGCATTTCTTACAAATTTTAGGGATTACTTTAGTAATTATTCACTAAAGTCAGCCAGTGTATTTGCAATAAAAAATAAAAATGTAAGTAACTTTGCAAGAAGCATAGATGTGTCCACTCAGTCACATCAACTTTAGAACAAAGATTGTGCAATGAGAGCCTCCACTTGTGTATTCAAGCATATTTTTCAGTAGTGAATGTACAGTATAACAATATTACTTTTTGTTTTCTCCCAGTTCTATCCAAATAAAAATATTTTTTAATCAGAGCTTTGGTTGTATTTTAACTGCACTGTGGTTTAAGATTATTTCTTAAATCCTTGCAAATAATTTTATATTTGTTGGACCCACAGTGCCTTTTGGAGGAAAAAACCCTTTTATATAGTGTTTTTATTTTGTTCAGATTTTTTTGTTCTGTATTTCTTCAAATGAACATAAAAAACTGGATAAATTGTTTGCCTTGTAATGCTCAAAACCTGATGCTAAATGTTCAATCGACCACAGCTGGCTTTGCCTACCAAAGACTGCAATTTAGAGTGCAACCCTTGGCACACCTGTAAATACCGATGATGGGACCTGAATAGTTTTCTTGTATAAAATTTGATTTATAAAAGACTAGACTACAGTCCATAAAGGAAAAAAATAAATGGTTGCTGTAGACCACAAACACCGTACCAATGCAATGGTTTTAGGTTGTTTTTAGAATTAACAATTAAAAAAGGTTACTGTACAGTGGCTTAGGTCAGCTCCTGTAGACAATAAAAAAATTTTCTCCAAAGTCAACACCATCGTGAATATCTATAATTCTACATCTTTTGTGCAGCAGTTAATATTCATCCTTATCCTAAACAAGCTGAGCATGAACTGCCAGAAAGTAGAGTTAGTCACTGTGGTGAAGACTCGGTTTTGGTGCATGATAGTGTCACCCTGCTTGTTTTTTTTGCTGGGGGGAAAAGGCATTTTATGTTATTTGGAGACTAGTGCCATGTCTATTTTCTAACTTGGTCAAAAGAAGTACATGCCATTCTAAAAAAAAGTATATATTTCTTAATTATTTGCTTTATCATGTGCATATCATTAAACTGTAAAATTCTCAGCCAAGCTTTGCTGTGTGTATGTTTATGTTTTTATCGCAATGTTGTGTAGCAGTCATTCACACTTGCTGCTGTGTACAGTTAATGTTAAACTATGACTCCTGAACAGCTTAGTTCAAACACTTTACCTTCCTAATCACTGGAGGTAAATGAGTTGACAGAAATGCCTTGTGATAGTGCTGTGAACCTGCAGAAAAAGGGCACATTAAAACATTTAAATTGGGGTTTATTATTTACATTTGCATTCAAAGTATTTACATACAGTACATGCTTTTACATTCCACAAAGCAACACACAGTTTGTAAAGTTTAGGCATCATAGCAAAAAATGTTTTGTTTGTGTAGTTGAGACTTCTATGCTTAGACATCATGAATAAATCTAGAGATTAACCACAGTTGCAGTTTGAACAAACTGAATTTGTAAAACATGCCTAAAAATGGGAAATATTTGTGGCACGTTGTGCTATACAGGTTTCAATCTCTCAAAATACTTGGAACAGCCACACAAGGAGGAGGGGGGGAGGGGGGGGGGGGGGGGGGGTTGATAACAAGACCTCTAAATACAGGTACAATTAACGATAAAGTAAACAACTGTAAGTGAACCACTCCTGTGCAGGGTCTGAGAAATGTCCGAGTGTCTATAAGTGTATATTTTTAAATTATTTCTTTCTAAAAGCATGATGCTGATTTTAAGTAAACCAGTTAAATAAGTAATGGAACAGGCTCAGGTAAAAAAAAAAATATAATGCCTTTCTTGGTTAACTTTGCATGTCAGAAAAAATGGGCTGAAATTTAGTCTCATTCTTTTAAGGTGGAAATTCAGACGACCATTTGACAATAGAGTAGTATATCTTCACCATGCAGTTGTCATGTGATATAACTCTTAAAAGCATATGTTGTGTTTAAAGGGACGCTGTGAAGACTTCCATGGACAGCAAATAAAAGCTGAAATGGCTGGAGATGGAAGGGCACAGAGTTATTGACATCCGTTGCAACAGATGCAGCAGGAGACTTGTCAAGCTTAAATTAATTACACACAGTCACTCATATTAGTTACATTCAAGGTTGAACCTGAGACCTACATCTTACAGTATATGACCAGCTGTAAACCAAACTTTAGAAGTTGAATATATATCTAAAAGCAATAAAGTCAAGAATTTGAAGATTAATAATGACTTTAAAACTGAGCTCAGGATTTATTTGGAACTTTTTAAAATAATAATCATCTTTAATAATAGTAACCTCAGAGGGTCTTTGTCAGTAGAAATGTATTAGTGTTTTCTTTCTGTTTTAAAGCATTTTCCAACTGTCTGCAATGATGACGATGATTTAAATTAAACTAGTGGCTTATAGCAGCTGTAATGATAAAACATGTAAACAACGTCTAAAGCCTTGTATTGAACAGTATGGATCCCTTGATTTATACCAGTTAATGACATTATTAAATCTCTCCAGGTCACTCTTGTCTCTAGAATTACATATAACCTGCATGTCCGACACACACTGCAATCTGATTCCTATCATGTGCTCCGTGAATCATTTTGTAACCAAACACAAATCAAAATTAAACTTTTTATCTTGGCATGTTTCACCCAAACTGTGGTAGAAATCTCACAAAGGCACACACAAGGCACACACTGTACGATCTCTTGCCCCATCTCACTTGTTTTACAAATAACAAGTGCATCTGTATACACCGTTCATTACATCATAATGTGATTGATTTATAGTGCAAGCAGGTGACAAGCATCTTGACATGAGCCTTTTTAAACAAAGCTGCCCATTATGAGACGCTGTGTACTCAGCTGTTCTGTTGTTTTTTGCACACATTGCAGATGGTGCAGAGTTGAAAAGCTGGTTATCCTAGGAATTCATCCCGGAAAGTTAACACCAGTCACATTTTTTAAATTTATTTTTTTGTCTTACATACGCATGTTGATGCCTTCAAAAGTTCTTTTCCTCCACAACTGCTACAGTACAGTTTGTGTCTCACACCTGTTTAATTTCTCTGCCTCAGTATCGAGCCACAGAGAGCCATCAAACCTGGAGGAAATACAAGCAAACAGAAGTTTGCCTACTGGAGGTTTCATTTGGTTGTTTTGTGTCAGTTTATGTTTCAAATTTGTGCATGTAGATTCCTTACCCTTTGTGTTTGTGCACTGTTGTCCATCAAGCTTTGTCTCAGCAAGCCTGTCACCACCTCAAGCTCCTGCTCAGCCTCCAGAACATTTGGATCCAGCTGGAGGACTTCCTGCAGGTCACTGCTGGCAGACAGGTAGTCCTAGGATGTGGTCATATGCAGTTATACTCACACACCTACAGTAAACTATCATAATCATATGCAAATTGACTTAAAAGACTGTGTGTGTGTCTATGATGGGGACTGACAGGCACCTCTAAACCTTTATAAGCCAGAGCTCGTCTGTAGAAGGCTTTCTTGTTGTCTGGCTCCACCTGCAGAGCAGAGTCACAGTCCTGTTTGGCCTCTTTAAAGTGACCCAGTTTCAAGCTGCAAATGGCTCTAGAGGAGAGAGAAGAAGAGGAAAGAGTTAAAAAGAAGACATATCCCGTGGTTGTGGAAAAGATGTATTAGAAGGATCAAATTACTGGCCTGCCTCAAGCACAGGGAACCACCAAGGAGATTGCTGAGACAAGTAAAATTGAGTTATGGACTGTCTAACGCTCTATTCAAGCCTGGAAGGACAGTGGTGAACTATCATGTTCGAAGATAAAATGTGGTCTGACTCTTGGTGAAAAATGTTTGCAACCCTGGGTGGAAACAAATGTTGTGACATTGCATAAGCCCAAACGATGCAACAGCGAATGTTTGCCCCACTCTAAGCAAAGGCAGTCCAGCAAAATCTTAGAGAGTGTGACTTTTTTGGACCAGCCACAGTAGGTAGACAGAATAGAAGATCAACACATTACCATGTTTTTCTCTCTTATTAATCCAGCCATGCATTTAATCCAAGAGAAGCAGTATCCCATTAAATGCATTTTTAAATTTTGTATTTACTGGGTGAAGATGATAGGTAGGAGCCAGAAATAAGACAGAGATGTTTCATGATTTATTACTAAGGTTCTAAACAATAGGTTAATTTGAGCTGATTTCTGACTTTGAGACAGGACTGTTCTTGTATGTGGCAAAATACTGTGTGTTGGTGACATGACACGAGCTTGTTAGCATCTTACTTTTTTCATAGGAACCCTTCAAGTGTGGAATTCGAGATGTTTAAAGCTGAAATTGCAACCTGAATGAGATTGTACACTGTCCACCTGTGCCCTAAAACAGTTTTTCCAGTTTAATTCAGAAAGGATTCAGCTGTCAGTGCTGCACACATCCAATGATCCCACTGTGAGACTTCACACTGCACACTTTACCTGTTTGTGTACAGAGCGCATTCATCTGGTTTTAAGGTGAGACATTCACTGTATTTCTCCAGAGCCTCTTGGAAGTTTCCTTTCTTCACTAGGTCGTTGCCTTCTCGCTTCAGTGATGTAAAGCGGGCCTCTTTTCTCCTGGCTGTCAACAGAAAAATTGAATTTAGCAAAAAATTCAATTCTATCTATCATTCCCCATCAATTCAGTGCACAAACCACACATGGGTGATCAATACATCCATCATCCTGTCAGCAGCAGAGTGAATGGGCCAGAGGGGAACCGTCATCTCCTGCTTACAGAGCACGTTGATTTGCTGAGAAAGCCACTACGTCTAATGACTCAGGGAAAACAAACACACACAGCAGCACTTAAACATTTGTGAATTCTCACATGGACACACAACGCATCTTCGTCTGGTCTCTATCAAATGACACATGCATGTCCGTGTATCCTAAAAGGTTTTTAAAATACAAATGTTAAACAGAGAGCAGAAAAACAACAAAACAATCTATTAATAGTCAGCCTTTCCACAGCTTGTCTGTTTATGGGCAGTTATAAACCAATGCACTAGAGGAAAAACAGTTAGAAGCACCAGGAGAATAATAAAAAGCAAAAACAGCTCACAGTGCGGTATTAAATTAAAGAATGCATGGATTTTACGCAGAACGCTCCGTTACATGTTACATTAGCTTTACATAACGCTGTACATTAACTCATTCTTTGGCATAATTCTATAAATAGCCAATTAAAATATATAATCTTCATTCTTTTTTTATGATAAACTAAATTTTATCTGCATCACAGCTGATGTTTGTATGGTTATGAATATTTTCCTGATAAATTATGAAATATGATTTGTGTTTTGGTAATCACTGTTATTTAGATATTAATTAAAGATTTTGTGCATTTTGTCTTTTTTCCAGAATAAAGGTCAACCTTCAGTTAAAGGCCATGACCCCGCATCACTGTAACTTTTCAGGAAATGTTTTCAACTAAGGGAATGCAATTATTTGTGAATCTTAGACTGAACTGCTGCCAAAATCTTCAGCCTTATTCAGCCTATTTTCTGTGTTTAATTTTACCAACAGATCACCACACCTGTTTCCCAGCAACAGCAGTGAGCTACTCTGAAATTAGCACCATTCTGCCTATTTTATTTATTGTTTGTCCTTTTGGCTAATCCTGTGAGTTCATGCCAATTTGCACCATTTTTATGCAGAATGCCCTTCCTGACGCAACCCTCCCCAGTTCCTACCTAGGTGGACAGACCCTGCACGGCTAAGGATGGGGATGGGGGGTGTTGGGGGTTCAGCGTCTTGCCCAGGGAAACTTCGACACATGGTTGGTCGGTAGGCAGCCACTCTACTAACTGAGCCATCCACTGAGCCACGCTGCTCTCTAGCACCTTTCTGCCTTTGTGCTATAGTTATTAAACGTGTATGTATGAGTGTCTATGCTGAATATATTCTGTCCTTATCCCAAGCATTTATGTGAGATTTCAATCCTGTGTCTGAAATGTACGTGGCGATTGTAAATAATTTTTACAATCGCCAAATTTATTTGCAAGGGAATATGTGTGTATTATAACTGCATACTGCTTTACATGTATTTGAATATTTTAAACATGTATAGTCTTATGGTCTGTGTGAGCAGGAGCAGCTACAGGAAATCTGACCTGGATTGTTCCATTACAGCAGCACTACACTCTGTGTGGATCGACTTCTCCACTGCATTATTGATGGTCCTCCCAGACACAGACACAGACACAGACACACACACATACACACACACACACAAACACACACACACACACCATTTCTCAGCACTGAACTCCTGACAAACTTCTGCTGCTGCTGCCTTCTATTAAACACAACATTAAAAAAATAATTTCATTTTAAATGTTTTATCAGCTTGGGAAATAAAGAGGTTTCTTACGGGTTCTTAAAAACAACACTCAGGTGCCCACGTGAACACTGAAAAAATCATTCCTTCCAATTCATAGTTGCCATAGATCCTTTCCTAAAGCACTTACAATAGAAGCGATGGCAGCCAACTCCACAGCCTTTATTGTATGTGTATAATGTGTGTTTAAAGAGTTGAGAGTTCACTAGTCCGAGTTAATCAAATCAAATTTATTATTGTCCTTTCGGCTTATCCTGTGAGTTCAGGGTCGCAACAGCGGATCATTGTCCGCATGTTGATTTGGCACAGTTTTTACGCCGGATGCCCTTCCTGATGCAACCCTCCCCAATTTCTACTGGGCTTGGACCAGCACTGCACAGCTGGGGAGGGGAATGGGCTGTTAAGGGTTCAGTGTCTTGCCCAGAGACACTTCAACATATAGCCAGGACCGGAGATTGAACCACCAACCCTATGGTCCGTGGACAACTGCCTTACCAACTGAGCAACAGCCACCCCCCAATCAAATCTAAAGTATTAAATTCCCACTTTGTGTTTCCCTGCATTGTTTCCCTGTCAAGTCGAATAAAAGAAAAAGGTAATATTGTCCTAGAAATTCAGTAACTTAAGAAGATATGTATTTATATGCCATATATTGTCTTGAATATTGTCTTCAGAAAAAACATTACTTTACATTTTTGCAAAGTGGGGAGATTTTGTCCAACATCTCTTACATAGGAAGTAGCTCTTAATGGCCAGTATGAACAGGATGGCTACTTACGGGTAGAACCTGCTTTAATGTTTGTATAGACACATGACAATTATTTTAGGACAGACTTGAGAAACTGTGAACCTATCCTTTAAGTTGCCATAGACTAGTCATGTCAATATTTAAGTATGTGTGTCTCGTTTATTGAAGTCAACCATAGTGATTATGAGAAGTTCTTTGTATGCTTATGAAGGATTTATGTGGAAACTAGGAGCTTGTACATGTTAGCACGTTTGTATTTAAACTGTATAATTTGGTATTCCACCTAATTCCTTACTAACTTAGGGGAGGCGATCTCACTCACCCTCCTCTTGTGCTGCCCTGGTGGCTCGGACCTGGGCAAGCTCAATGCTGACCGGCTTCTCTCTGTGTTGCTGCTGGACAGACAGAGGAACGGCAGGGATCTCTGGAAGCTTCTCTCTCCATTCTGGCCCGTCCAAGTCGATCAACATCTTGGTGATTCTGGCAGAGGGCACGACAAATGATAAACGTGACTGAGGGAGTAGCAAAAATGGGTTAAATTTTCTAAGATTTGTATTAGATTCACACTAGAACCACATGCGTATTTAGTGTGATGCCTTACACATAGAGAATGGACACTGCACACGGCACAGGCTACTTCACTTATCCTAATTTCTGACTCTAGAAAATGTTGAGTGAATGTTTATGAAATCCTCCAAATTCTAAACGGAGAATAAAAATCACAAATGTTTACTTTTTCTGTCTGTGTCTTAGTGTGGATTTTGAAAATGACTGCTCTGTTAAAAGATGAGTAAGCATTACAGAAGATGTTCATAGGTGTGCCACCTTTAAATGTCCAGTGACTTAGCACATCCCCCTCAGATGTGGTCACTGTTAATCCGATTCTGCTCCACTCCATTCACTAATTTTCTATTTTAAATGATTCATCCAACTCAAAGCTTCAAAGAACTTGCGGACAGTGCTGCTGTCTCACAGTTCAAAGGACACATCGTTTAGTGGCTTGTTCCAAAGGCTCTTTCAAAGCGCAGTGTTTTCTTTGAGGCTCCACTGTGTCTCAGCTGGAAATGAGACCAAAGTTTAGCTCTCATACCTTCACTGGGATGCATCCTTCCAGAACAAGAGCTGACATGTTTTTTGCTTCAACTCTACAGACTAAATGTTTCCCACTAGATCCCATTGTCCAAACCAAATACTCTGAGCTGATTTCTGGAGGAAATTCTGGAACATCTTCTGTGGGGTTTGGCTGGATGAATATATATAGACTCTTAAGTACACAGCATAGCCAGACTGTGGATACAGTTTAAAAAGCTAATTAAAATGTTCCAAACCAAAAGGTTGTGATATTTTCATAACAAATATGTCTTGGTAAACTTTGGAAACAGTGTATGCACCTTAGTATGTCTGTTAAATGGAGAAAAGGATGTGGCATTATCATAAAGTAAAAAAAAACAAAAACACATCGTCCCCTTTTGAATGAACTCTGAAACTCTCAACCTACAGCTTCAATTCTTTCTAAACATTTGTTAGCTGGGCTGAGCTGACCTGTTGACACTGTCATGGGCGGCCTGAATCCCAGTGTCTAGCTGCAGCACCGTCTTGTAATCCACATAGGCCTTTCTGTAGCGTTCCAGTGACTCATAGGCCATAGCTCTGCGCAACAGGGGCTTCAGGGCATAAGGCTGCAGCTCCAAAGCCCTAAGAGGATCAGAGAGATACAGAGACAGAGGATCAAACTCTCTACACCTGCACACAGTGACACAGGTGGGACTGATCTAAGTCTCTCCATTCATAAACATGCAAGTAAAATACCTACAGGGTGCGGAACCAGCAACTACAATGAAAAACAAATCTCTTGCATCTGTTAAAGGCTTGTGACGATGCAGACCAGGCTACTGTCTGAGCTATTAGCTGTTTGCTGACCTCTGTGCAGTGGGGTGACAATCACATGAGAAGAACTGACACTGCTTACGTACTTGGTGCAGTCCTGTATGCAGTCTGAGCTGTTTCCATCCTTCAGGTAACAGGCGGCTCTGTTGGAGTAGAGAATACACAGGTCTTCTGGACTATCAATGCCTGCAGGGGGAACAACCATAACCAGTCAGTGAAAGTCCAGACACAGACCAGACACACTCTCATAACACTTTTGCTCTTAAAAAGAAGATGATCGGCTCACAGCTGTGGGCATTGTGGACTTTGGCTGAAGTGTTCCAGACAATAAAGAAAGATGACACAAGGAGCTCAATTTAAAGTTATTAGACTCTCCACAGTTGCTGAGGGGTCAAATAGTGTGGAGATGGATGTGTTGTAAGTCCCAAGGGTAGAGTCATTTACTCCGGTGAAGCTACACTGCAGACTCACAACTGCTAGCAAAGCATCAGTCATTATTCACTGCCTCAGTGCTCAAACACTGATGTCAGCAGTGCCGATGCTCTTCCGTGTTTGTGGTTTTTACAGTTTGTTTTCAGTCAGTCCCAGCATGTGATTCTGCGAAGTCTGCTCTGATATTAAGTGTACTCTAAATGTTTTAAGTATGTCACCAGTGCTGCGAAAGCTACTCTTGCCAGCAACAAGAGTAAACATTGGTTGGCTCCTCTTAAAGGTGCAGTCTGACATTCATTTTGACCTATGGTAAGCCCAACACCAGCACATGACTTCTGTCTACTGTCACTAGTGTTGTACTAACACTCAACTGCACGTTCGTAAATGTCTGTCCTAATATGTATGACCACAAGTTGACACCACAGTACTCCACAAAGACAGGTGCCACAGTTTTATAGAACACTGAGCTCTTAAATACTGATTTGATTAACAAGATCATGCAGCATGGTAAGCAGTGGCAAAATGCAGTCATTACTGACATGACATACTCTGGATTAGACAAATGACAGTCAACTTTTATCTACCTCACACGGGGATAACACACAGAGATGCTACGTGAGGTTGTATGCCAATTCAAGAATTTGCAGTTTGGGTTAGTCTTCAATGACTGAAATATAAATAGTTTTTGGTTTTTGACTGCTACCAACCTTGGACAAAACAAGCTTCTTAAATGTCTCAAAATGGGTTTTAGAGCATTTGAATGTTTGTATTTCTAATATATGTAACAAGCTATTAATCAAGAAAATTACTTGTACCTAATCTACTTAAAAATACAACACTGACAATGTCAGCTTTTGGAGGAATATAGGGAATTTCATTTCATTTACAATTACCTTTATAACCTTAATGTGTCAGCTACTGTTTTTTTTTTTCTCCTCGAATGAAAAACGGGAAAACAAACTATCCTCCCCACCTTCTTTAGCACACTCCTCGATGGCCTGGGTGTACTTCTCCAAGGCGTCTGCAAACTGGCCATGTTTGAAGAGATCGTTTCCCTCATTCTTGATCCGGGCCAGGTGAGGAGGAAGGGCCCCAGCAGGGGCGTCAAGGTAACTTGTGTCCACTGCAGGGCTTTCCTGCTCCTGCTGTCCATCAGCGCGGTTGTTGTCCCTCGGAGTGCCATTGGCATACCGCTTCTCTGGAGCTCTCGGAGTCTGGGTTTTTTCCGCGCTGACTCCTCCCTGGCTTCTCATCCCGCTCCTTGCTGTGGATGAATCCGATCGGACCCCACCTCCTCCACTGCGCGGAGGTTTCTCCTGTGCGTTCCCCATAACTGCGCTCCCTCTGCAGTGTGTACAAACTCTTGCTCCTTCCTCGTTGTTCACCCTGTCAAGACGCAGCAGCATCTGGTCGGGGATTTCTATTGGAGCCGCCCCGTGCGTGACATGTCAGAAGTGACGTCACTGGGCGGGGATGAGGGGGTGCCACAGCGTTGCAGTGCGGCAGTAGGACAGCTCTGATGGGAGGGCGACAGAAGTAAAAGTACTAAGCCATCGATTTGAGTTATTAATATTTATTTAAAAGCATGTACTGTAAACACTATTGGACTTGATGCTGCTGTTCACAAATATGCAGGTTTAGCTTAGATTTCTAAAAAATATTTCTGCACAAATTTGTAATGGTTGGACGTGAATATATACACTATATTGCCAAAAGTAATCTGCCTTTAGCCCCATATGAACTTTAGTGACATCCCATTCTTAATCCATAGGGTTTAATATGACGTCGGCCCACCCTTTGCAGCTATAACAGCTATAACAGCTTCAACTCTTCTGGGAAGGTTTTCCACGAGGTTTAGGAGTGTGTTTATGTAATACATAATAAACAGTGCTCGCAGTTTTCGCTCTAATTCATCCCAAAGGTGTTCTATCGGGTTGAGGTCAGGACTCTGTGCAGGCCAGTCAAGTTCTTCCACACCAAACTCACTCATCCTTGTCTTTATGGACCTTGCTTTGTGCACCTGAATTCATTTATTTGGATGGGTGAGCGAATACTTTTGGCAATATGGTGTATTTAAAAGCAAGTATCTTAGCTTATACCACAATAATAAGTAATAACTTATTAGTGGATTATATTATGTATAAATCAAAATACAATGATGAAGTAGCTAGTGACTAAATGTGTCAGATAAATGTAAAAGTAACAAAATTGGAAGAGTCACAATTAAATTATTATGAAAATACTTTGGCTTAAAGCTTTTTTTTTTTAAACTTTGTTGTTTCCACTCTGTTGCCAGGCAGCATTTCTAAGAGCAGCAAAGGATGAAGACATTACATTGGAAGGCCAGGTTTATAGAAAATAACTTTTTAAATGCCACTTTTTATTTTCAAAATGACTTTTTTGTAATATATGCTTCTATTTTTCATCTATAATACTAGTTATTAGTATTTTTCAAATTTTCTTACCTGGGCTAAACATCCTACCCCAAAAACTTCAACCCAATTCATGTTGTAGTCATTCAAAATGATTGTAAAAAATTAAAATAAAAAAACAAAACTGTAAACACAAAAGCTCAGTAAAACTCATGTTTATTGAAACAGCACTTTCAACCACTCTCCAAAATGGTGAATTTAATATCCAGAACCAGATTTGAAGGTATATTTACATGGTCATACACTACAAATATAGCAAAATAACCAAACAGCTGCTCTCCACTTCTTCTTCTTCTTCTTCTTCCTTTTCTTCATCGAGCATCAAAAACAACCACTGAATTCACAAAATCAAGGAAAGGTAAGGGAATTATATTATTATGACCTTTAGTCTTTGAAATGCGTACATTTGTCACATTTGTTCCCTTTTCACAAGGGGCTGTCAAGCAAGCAATGTTCTTTATCGTAATTCCATACAGTATTCCACATATATATTCAATTTAGTGGTGGAAAGTAATGAAGTACAAATAATGAGCAATATCATGAGGTAAAAACACAATAGGGAAACAATGACATTTGATATTGCTGATAATTTACACATATTTAACGACAAACAAAGTAGTACTGATTCACAGAAAAGGATTGAGAAAAAAGTAAAGTACTTTTACTTCTACATTTTTAAATTATAAATCATGTACTTTTACCTGAATAGAAATGTCAATGTGGTACTTATATTTTTACTAGAGTACATTTTTGTTTGTTTCAATCAGATTATTTACAGAGTACATCCAGAAAGTATTCGCAGGGCTTAACTTTTTCCATTGTTACGTTACAGCCTTATTTCAAGATTGATTACATTTATTATTTTCCTCAAAATTCTACAAATAATACCCCATAATGACAACGTGAAGGAACTTTGTTTAACATCTTTGCAAAATTATTTAAGAAAAAAAAAATAAAAATTTTAAAAAGAAATCACACGTACATTAGTATTTACTGCCTTTGCTTAATACTTTGCTGAAGCACCTTTAGCACCAATTACAGCCTCAAGTCTTTTTCACCACCATGCTTTACCTTAGGGACGGCATTGGCCAGGTAGTGAGCGGTGCCTGGTTTCCTTCAGACATGACACCTGGCATTCAGGCCAAAGAGTTCAATCTTTGTTTTATCAGACTAGAGAATTTTGTTTCTTATGGTGGGCTGTCATGTGCCTTTTACTGAGAAGTGGTTTCTGTCTGGCCACTCTATTATACAGGCCTGATTGGTGGAGTGCTGCAGAGATGGTTGTTCTTCTGGAAGGTTCTCCTCTCTCCACAGAGAAATTCTGAAAATAGTGACTTTGTCACCTCCCTGACTAAGGCCCTTCTCTCTCTCAATCACTCAGTTTGGCCGGCCTCTCTGCTCTAGGACGAGTCCTGGTGGTTCCAAATTTCTTCCATTTACAGATGATGGAAGCTGCTGTGCGCATTGAGACCTTCAGTTCTGCAGAAATGTTTCTGTACCCTTTCCCAGATCTATGCCTTAATGCAATCCTGTCTCGGAGGTCTACCGATAATTCCTTGGACTTCATGGCTTGGTTTATGTGCTGACATGCACTGTTAACTGTGGGACCTCATGTAGACAGGGTTATGCTTGTCCAAATCAGGTCCAATCAACTGCATTTCCCCCATTGGACTCCAATCAAGTTGTAAAAACATCACAAGGATGATCAGGGGAAACAGGATTCACCAGAACTCAATTTTAAGTGTCATGGCAAAGGCAGTGAATCCTTATGTACATGTGATTTCTTTCAATTCTAATAAATTTGCAAAGATTTCAAACAAATTTCTTTCGCGTTGTCATTATGGGGTATTGTTTGTGGAATTTTGAAGAAAATTATGAATTTGATACATTACAAAATAAGAACTTTCTAAATGCAAACGAAAAAGAAATTATTAGCATTTATAAATAAAGTTCATAAATGCTGTCTATTTTTGATTTATATTGGTAGTTAAAAAAAAAAAGAGTTTATTTTTCATATACATCTAAAATTTACCAAGTACTGTCACAAGTAAGTTCCCTGCATGGGCTTACAGTTTCTCACACACATGCATACACATTAAAAGGATACATCTCTTTGTTCTCTTCTTGTACATGATCCTGTAGCCACACTCTCTGCATCTGATTGGATCACGAGCTTTAATTTCGTTTTCAGTGTGACATTCTGCAATTAAACAGAGTATTACAGCATTTAAAGACAGAAGCAATTGGTCCGTCAAGTGAACATGAATCTCTATTTTCATAGATTATATATTAGGTAAATATGTTGTCTTACAGTACAAATACGAAATATTTACTGGGTCAAGCTAAACAATTTTAACTAGGTTTTCTATAACAATATCAAGTAAAAAAAAACATGTAGTGGGAGTCTTTTAAACAAAATACAACCTTTGATCTTATTATCTTGGGTTTAAATGAAAAAGCTACTTTCACAATCGGATACTTTCTTATAGCTGGTTACTTATAGTACAGGATAAGAGAAACACCCAAGAACGGAACAAACGGAAGTAGGTTGAAGTGATAGTATTGGCGTGAAAAGTATTGTTTTACATAAAGGTTTTATTAGAGCACTGTCCGATAGTATCGTTAGCATTTGTAATAGCTGTACTGTTAAAACAAACGTAAAACAGACGTTATACCTCCACAAATGTAGATCATAGGCTGTTGCTTTGGCGGTTGCAGGTCTTTCTGTGCATCCATTGTAACCCTTAAAGACGGACAGAAAGGACCTTAAACATGTTTACATCTGCATCGTGCTAACAACATACCAACACAGAAACAGCATGGTACCGAAAGAGTTAGTGCCTAACCCGTCAGAACCAGATGGTGAACAACACTCGTCTTTAAATTATGTAAAGATCCTGCATAGATGTTGTAAATATACAATATACATACAAAAATATATAAAACATTAGGTGAGCTCACCGTTTTAATACTCCAACAGTTAGCTGTTTACCTCTCTTTTCATATCCCAAACGCTGCCTGCTCGCACATGCGTACAAGCGTCGAGTTAACCTCGCAATAAAGCGGCTTTTGATTGGTCGGAAGACGCTCCGTCACATTTGGCATTAATTCATTATTAATCAGACTTAATCAGGCACTTAAAGCCCAACATCAAAAACATGAATAAAATTCGTCTTTGTCTTCAGTGCACCTTATTTTTGCATGTTATTTTCTATTTCTATGCCTCTAAGCACAATAATTGTGACATTTTGTATCGCACCCCGGCCCGACAGGGGGCGCTGTGACCGCATTGTATCCTCAAGCCATCGATCATCTGACGAACCCTCAGCTGGCCCTCCACTAGTTTTTGACAACAACGATTTTGTCGACAATGTTCACATCTTCACTACCTGCTTTTAACTGACATAATCAACTATCACTCCGTTGCCTTTTTTATCCTTAGAGGTTGTACGTTATGGAGTCGTCTGCGCCCAAAAGGTTTGTGTTTGTTTGACTTATTTTAAACGTGCTTCCACTACGAACTCCCAAACGTTAGCTAAAAGGCTAGCTAACGCAGGCGGTAGCCGTTTCTTAGGTTGCCAATGCTACTTTGGTGAGCTTTGCTTTCTTATTCAATTTTATGTCAGTTAACCATTTTACAGGCCGCTCTTTACCAAAATTGAAAGCCCTAAACTATTTCTGGTCTGCACCATCGTTGGTATAGGTTACCAACGCGGCGCATTTGGATCTAAGCTGTGTTATTATGTGGACGTGTAATACAAAGTAATAATGAGTTGCTTGAGAGGTTAGAACAGCTTCACACCTTCTTGTAAAACAAATTAGTCTCCGTGTCATATTATGAACAAAATGACTAATCCATAAAATAATTGAAATAAACTTTAACCCTAAAACTTTCGATTCTTTCTATTATTTCATTTGAGCCCTATAGAACATACTATTTCGACTAATCTGTTGTACCTCAAATACTTTATAATGATTACTGGTTTACTGTATGTGACGTCTCACCACAAGACGTTATCGCCCCAATCCGGCAAGGTTTTTTCCCCAGTGTTTGTACGTTTTTAATAAATTGTTACCAACTGCTCATTTTTCTTAACCTTATTGCATGTAGGAAACCACTAGCTTTCATTTATCATGGTCCTATGGTATGGTAATGTAACTTTCAGCATTTCTTTTAGTTACATGGTTATTCTGATGTTATCTTTGATTGGTTACAGCAAACTGAAAAAGCTGAGCGAAGACAGTCTGACCAAACAGCCAGAGGAAGTTTTTGATGTTCTAGAGAAACTTGGCGAAGGGTACGTTGTTTAACCCCCATTTATCCACTTGGGTGTTCTTGACTGAAAATATGTTTTGGACAGAGCTTACAGCCTTTTTAATTAAGTTATGTTAAACTACATTTTGAATATCTACTATAAAATGCACTCAGATAATGACTGACTGTGTGTGTGTTTATGTTTCTTGGTGTAGTTCCTATGGCAGTGTGTTTAAAGCCATTCATAAGGAGTCTGGCCAGGTCGTTGCTATTAAACAGGTTCCTGTGGAGTCTGATCTACAAGAGATCATCAAGGAGATTTCCATCATGCAGCAGTGTGACAGGTGAAAAGAGAACATTACTGAGACCCATGCTTAAATGACTTTGAAATTCTCTCAGCTGTGTGTTTGTTTAGCTTGTTTGTGTATTTATAAATGTTGTTGTATATACGTTGTCTTTTTCAATTTTCAATGTTTGTAAACCTGGTATATACATATATACACGTATATATACGTGTATGTATCTGTATGCATATATATATACATATGTGTGTGTGTGTGTGTGTACAGCTTTTATTTTATATATATATATATATATATATATATATATATATATATATATAAAAGCTGTACAATGCAATGTAATTGCTTCAGAGGACTATTCCTATGTGTTTGATTAAGATGCATAAGTATCTTTAGTTACTGTGACATGTAAGTTTTCTTGTTCTGTTCTTGTTCATTTCCTCACTTCTGCTTTTTTGGTTACAAATCAAACTTTGTCTTCTCTTTTGATAACCACTCTGTGTTGCATTTCCCTACAGCCCCTACGTAGTGAAGTACTATGGGAGCTACTTTAAGAACACAGACCTGTGGATTGTCATGGAGTACTGCGGCGCCGGCTCTGTCTCTGACATCATCAGACTGCGTAACAAGACAGTGAGTACTTAAAGAGGAAAGTACTTATGTGTGTATATATGTGGCCTCAATAAAATGTTAGTGGTTCATAGAGTTTCAATATTCTGTATCTGGTCAAAAACGTAGAACACAGAGCCAATGGAACACAACTGCTACTGGGTGGAAAGGAGAGGGAGAAATACACAAAGGGAGATTGAGGTTTTGTTTAAAGGTTCTGTGCTTGTTTTCGGAGGCCATCTGTTGATGTAAACGCTGATATTTACATCATATTGCTTTTTGGCTGCTGGGATGGTAGGAAAGTCACAGTGCCAACACATACTGCATTTTTCAGGATATCTTGTTTGTAGTAATAGACTAATAGGTATAGTAATATGTTCTCGGTAATTACTCGCATAGCAAATTTAACTAACTTGCAAAACTAATATAATAAAAATAAAATTACAATTGTACCTTTGGTTACACATGATTTATTTTCCATTTTTCATATCTAAAACTTAATTTTCCTTTTTCTTTGCACATCAGTTGACAGAGGATGAGATAGCAACCATACTGAAGTCCACACTGAAGGGTCTTGAATATCTGCACTTTATGAGGAAGATCCATCGCGATATCAAGGCAGGAAACATCCTTCTCAACACTGAGGGACACGCTAAACTGGCAGACTTTGGAGTAGCTGGACAACTAACGGTAACATTGTAATTGTTCTTCCATCAGAGTGGAAGTTCTTATTCAAGTTCTAATCTAATCTGATAACAGGTCATAAAATTACATTTTCTCTCTGAAGGACACCATGGCAAAGAGAAACACTGTGATCGGTACACCATTCTGGATGGCCCCAGAAGTGATCCAGGAGATTGGCTACAATTGCGTGGCTGACATCTGGTCCCTGGGCATCACATCAATAGAGATGGCAGAGGGAAAGCCTCCCTATGCTGACATCCATCCCATGAGAGTAAGTGCAAACTTGAACAGAGATTTTCTTTGTTTGCTAGTGGGTTTAGTCTTGGATCTAGGTACCTTTTTGAAAAAAAAAACCTTCCTTGCAACATGTTTTTTTTTCTCTAGGCTATCTTCATGATCCCCACCAACCCTCCTCCAACATTTAGAAAGCCTGAGCTTTGGTCTGACGATTTCACAGATTTTGTCAAGAAGTGTCTGGTCAAAAACCCAGAGCAGAGAGCCACTGCAACACAGCTGTTACAGGTTGGAAGAGAGAGGGGCACATACACACACAGATGAAGTGCATTCAGAGTGTTATTAAATCCCCTTCACTTTTTTCAATTTTGTTATGTTACAGCCTGATACTACAGTTGTTTAAATTCATTTTTCTTTCCTATTAATCTACACTCAGTACCCCATAATGATAAAGTGAAAACAGTATTTTAGAAATATCTGAACATTTTGACTTCCACACTAAGAAATACATGTGCAAACAAGTATTTATTACTAAAATTTTGTTGCTGCTTCTTCTTTTAGCAACATTTCAGGAGGCAGGTATGCAAGTCAATAAGCCAGTTGACCTGCCAATTTAGGGTTCTTTTGGGCATTATGTGCCTGCCAGTTACCATTACATTACTGCAGCAAATACAACAATAATTCGTCTCTTAACAGATGTTCATATGAGTTACCTAAATCTAACTATCTAGCTAGCTTTGTGTGTGTGTGAGAGAGAGAGAGTTAGACTGCGTACTGCAAACTGAATATTTTGACATATTATCAAAATGTTCAAACAGTTTTATAAATTTGTATAAAGTTGTGTGATATATTTTTTTGAGCTATGACCATTTGTTCAACAACAGTGCTCAGCAATCAAATAAATGGCACTAATCTGCCATTCAGACTAGCATTTTTGGCTTCTGACAGCTCTGTCTCCAAAAGTATACAAGCCATAGCTTAGATATTTACACATATGAATCAGGATATTTGTAATGTGTTCACAAGTAGGCGAACATTTTGCAACAATTATGTCTGTGTAGCTTACAGATTAGACGACTAGCTATGGTTACAGAATTACAAATTAGGGACTTAAGCTAGGCTGTTTAAACTGACTACTTAAACTGGTAACTCAACCAAGCAGTCAACCCTGTTTTGTGAAGAATCATAGATATACATTTTATTGTCTTATTTATGCCCTTCAACTAAAATATGATTGTTAGGGTATCTAGAAATGCAAAAAGATTTTTTTTTTACCTCTACTTTCATGTGTACTTCTTGTCATTTGCTGCTGCAGAACACCACGCCACTTTCAGTTTTTTTTAAAGAGTTAAAAAGTAAAAACTGAGTTATAACATTGGCCTAAGTATCCTAGTAGCCTAGTAGTAATTTCCTGTCATTCTTCTTTGCAAACCCTCTTAAGCTCAGTCAGGTTAGATGTGGACAGCGAATTTCAGGCCTCTCCAGAGATGTTCAATAGGATTTAAGTCAGGGCTCTGGCTGGGCCACTTTAGGACATTCACAGAGTTGTTCCTAAGTCACTCCTGTGTTGGCTTGGCTGTGTAGATTGTCGTCATGTTGGAAGGTGAACCTTCGGCCCAGTCTGAGTTCTGAGCTTTGGAACAGATTTTCATTGAGGATATCTGTGTACTTTCTTTATTCAACTTTACCTCAACCCTGACCCTTCTCCCAGGCCGTGCTGCTGAAGAACACCCCCACAGCATGATGCTGCCACTACCATGCTTCACTATAGGGATGGTATTGTGCAGGTGATGAGTGACACCATGTTTAGAATTGAGGCCAAAACGTTTTTACAAAGGGTCTGAATACTAAGAGCAATATGATATTTCTGTTTTTCCTTTTTCTTTTATTTGCAAACATTTCAAAAATTATTTATTTAAAATTATAAAATTATTTTCACTTTATCATTATTGGGTATTAGGTGTAGTTTTATGAGGGGGAAAATATATTTGAACAATTATAAGGCAGCAACATGACAAAATTGAAAAAAGTAAAGTAAATTCTGACAACTTTATGAATGCACTGTAAACACATATTACAAGCTTAGTTGTATACATTCAAGACTGTTGTAGATAATGTTAAAGGTACAAAGTAATATATAGACAAATTGTAATATAGTACAAAAAGTAATCTTTTTTTTTTGTTCATACAGCACCCATTCATTAGCCAGGCCAAGCCAGTCACAATCCTCAGAGACCTGATAACTGAGGCCATGGAGATGAAAGCCAAGAGGCAGCAAGAGCAACAGAGAGAGCTGGAGGACGATGATGACAACTCTGTATGTATCTAGAGATGTTCCAACAAAAGCAACAACCAGCATGTTAAAGCTATGTGTCAAATGATTTTGTATGTTGCAGGAAGAGGAGACGGAGGTAGATTCCCACACTATGGTGAAGTCAGGCTCAGAGGGTGCAGGGACCATGCGGGCTACCAGCACCATGAGCGATGGAGCACAGACTATGATTGAACACGGTAGCACTATGTTGGAATCAGACCTGGGTACTATGGTCATTAACAGTGATGATGAAGAAGAGGAGGAAGACCAGGGATCGATGAGAAGTGAGCACAAACACTTGATGTAAAGAATTCATGCAAAGTCAAATGTGGTCACGTTGACACTTTGGTACACACTACATACTAGCAGCATAAAATACTTTTTTTTTTTTTTTTATGACAGCAGTGATAATCTACACCCACTAGTAGTGATGATAATAAACCATTCTTAGGAAGAAATTTCTTTTGATTTTGTGAAAGCAGTTTTAACAAAGATTCTGACATTCACTAATATTTTATTATTTTGGATTTATTCGTAGAACAAAAACTCCATAGCCTAAACACCACACTTAAGCATGTTTGGGTGCTGCTTTTTGTGCAAAATAGCTGACCATTGAATTTTTATCAATTATTCTATTGTATAATATAATACAATTTATATTACAATAATATTATTATATATATAATATATATATATATATATATATATATATATATATATATATATATATATATATTATATTATATTAATATTTAGTTAATATAATGGGAGCAACCAGAATGTGCTTTCACCTTAAGGTTACAATCTGCAGTTTAAGAACAAGTAAAGAAACCGATATCTGAAAAATAAATTTAGAAAGATATTGGTAAACGACGCCCTGTGGGTTTTTTGTTGTTGTTGTTTTTTTAGACCATAAACTGAGAAACAGTTTAACACTTTCATCATTGATTTCTGATGACTTATTTAATAGTCTAGGACATTTTCTTCAAAATAATGTTAACAGAATAATTTATTTGTTTTGTGTTTTTTGCATAGCAAATCTAAAAAATAATTTGTGCTAAGTAAATATTCTATCTTCTCTGTAGGGCACACAGGCCCACAGCAGCCGATTCGCCCATCTTTCATGGATTACTTTGACAAGCAAGAATCCAACAAGGCAGCCCAGCAGCAAGAAAACTACAACCACAACCAGCCACAGGAGTCCGGCTACCACATACAGTCACAGAATGTCTTCCCAGACAACTGGAAGGTGCCTCAGGATGGAGACTTTGATTTTGTGAGTAATGACTGTTGTTATGACTGGAGTTAATAATGGAAATTGTTGTAGTTTGACCTAAATTATACACCAGTGTTTGTGTGGTTAAAACTAACAGGCTAAAGAAGCATTAGTAAGAAGTATTATTCACAACAAAACACTGAATATTACTTGTTCCCAACACATCAGTTGAAGAACCTGGATTTTGAGGAGCTGCAGATGCGTCTGAGTGCCTTGGATCCCATGATGGAGCGGGAGATAGAGGAGCTCCGGCAGCGCTACACTGCCAAGAGGCAGCCTATCCTGGATGCAATGGATGCCAAGAAGAGACGACAGCAGAACTTCTGAGCCTTCCCCCTCCGGTTTCTCAAAACCACCATTATCACAAAAGTATTGAAAGCAGGCTGCTATATTGACTGACTGCTAACTAGCCTCTGAATGAAGTTAGAAGCCTCTTTTCTTGGGTGACATACACTTTGGGTTCTGGAATCCACACCTATTAGCCTTGTTTAATAGTGGTGGAACATCTAGATATTGTTCCTACATTTTGAATCTGTGATGTTAGTTTCCCATGCATGCTGTTCAGGAGTGCAGCCAAATAAAGAACTGAGCCAAGGTGATTACGCATCTGAAGTAAATTCCCCTTAATCCAAATGAAATTACCATTGATGTTACTTCTGGAAAAACCCAGGCCAACGTTTTACCTAGCTCACCAGCAGGGGTTACAAGCAATGAGGTCAATGATGTGGTCATTCTTCATCAGACTTTTCACTTTCAGTGTAAATACAATATAGAGCCTAGTTTGGGAATACATGCAACAAAAAGCTACGGAGGTTTGTCCTTGACCAAAGACAATCAAGATGTTGATGAAGTTGCTAATGCCTTAAAAATTTTAAAGCCTGGTTTTCAAAATAAGCAGTGTAATAAATACCAAGTTGTTGGAAGGCTAAATCCATATCCTCACTCTGAAATGAGTTGAACTGTGGAAAGCTGCGAATGTGAACCATCTGGAAAAATGGTGATGCAGATCATGCATGCTTCAGTTTCTTGTTTGTGGACCAGTCGATTCTAAATGTATTTCATCTTTGTTATTGTTTATTTACTAAATTATGTTCTGAATTTCTTAATACATTCAGGTCACTTTGTTGACAGATACTGTGCATCTAAGTATCTCATACCGCACGCGTCCCAGTTATACATCCCTCTCTGAGCACAGGCTTTACCCACAGTTCTTCGTGAATAGAAAATTAGAGCCTTTACTTAACGCCACAGTTGCCACAGCCTTTCCTTCCCATTCCAGCAAATTCATTCCAAAATACTGTTACCACTTCTATTTTCGTAAGGTTTTTCAGCGATTGAAAAACCCTCCAGCTTTATTTTAAAGTTCTAATGATTGTTTGTTGTTGTTGTTCAAAGTTAGGATTGATCAACCCTAGAGTCCAACATTATCTTGTATGTGAAGCAGTTGAATTGATTATGGTTCAGGGCTCAGAGGAAACGGCAGCCAAGCATGACTTGCCATATTGTGTTTATGGCTGTAGTTCCCCTCAGGAGAAACACATCAGGTTGATATAAGTCTCAGTTTACTGATTCTGTATACTTGAGTATATAGGAGCCGCTGCATCAGCCACACAACTGCTCTCTGAACATCAGACAGTTTTTAGTGCATTAAGCAAATTGCCCTGCAGCCTGTATGTATGCACCGCTGTTTTGTGTGAATGTTGTTGCTTTCCATATCTTGAAGTTGAGGTGGGGTGTTAATGAAGGAGTGAAGCTTGATTTGTATTTAATGCCACATGCTTCACGCGTGCTGGGACACAAGCTCATTTTTGTGTTTAAGAGTTATGTTTTTCACCAGGGAACGGTTCCTGCTCAGCACGCATTTAGCTAAAATGACAAACATATTTTACGTTCTGTAGTATTCGCTAACATCAGGTTTTTTACCATTCTTAAATATCAAATTCAGCCTTTGCAAATTAGTTTTACTTTTTCAATGTCTAAAAACCCTTATAATACTAATTAAGGGAACAAACTGCTCTGTATTGGCTGGAAAATTTGTTGTCCTGGTGATGTAGATTTTGAGCTTTAACTTATAACGAGCCCTTTGAATGAATCATGACTGTCTTTACATGTGTGTGCACTATGGCTGCAGGGTGCTGTTACATATGAATGATAATATGCAGTCCTGAAAGTGTGGTTCAGCTCACTCTTACTGCATATTATGTAACATTTTAATAATACAATCTCAAAAGTAGGACTGTTATACTATCATGCTGTATGTCATATCTGATGTACAGTATGGATTAAATGAGCTAACATTTTTAACATGTCCAATTCTATCAGTGCTGTCTCAGCTTAGGAACGATGATAATTTGTTTTTCATTAACATTCTTGCCGTTGGTTGTTTTCAAAATTTTCAGTGCGTCTGCAACTTACGTACAAGTTTTCACGCTTTAGTAACGGTTGAAACTTGTTTTGTGTAAGTGACACTGGTTTAAATATGGTAGCTGATTTGGCTGTTTTGCCCTTTTGTCAAATAGATCTGGCTTAATTTCTGTGTGTTTTAGCCAATGCATGTTTATAATAATGTTTGCTATTTAGTGGAAGGCTCTTATGTAACCTGCAAAAGAGCTCTGTTAAAATGAAAGATGGACTATTTTCCGCTTTCAACAAAACTTATTTGATCTGTACAATAAAAAAAAATGCCCATATAAATCACTGACTTTGTTTAGAATCAGCCATAATATGTATACTTTTTGTTATATCTATATGATTTTGTCTTCATTTATTTTATTGTCACTTCTGCTATATACTGACTTCGAAGTATAGAGTGGAATGTAAACATGCTTCAACCACTTAATTTATTATCTTTTGTTTGTAATACTTTAGAAATTTTGAAAAGGTGCAAGAAATAATAAAAGTTACTTATAGTTAACCAAAGCTGTAGAGAACTACCTTTTTTGTATCTCTTGCTTATATATAGTGCATTCAGAATCTTCAGACAACCTTCACCTTCTTTTTAATTTTGTTATTTTGCAGCCTGATACTACAGTTAAGTTCATTGTTTTCTCATTGATCTACACTCAGTACCCCATAATGACAAAGTGAAAACAGAATTTTAGAAATGTCTGTAAATTTAATAAAAAGAAAACTGAAATATCACATGTACATAAGTATTCAGATCCTTAAATCTTTTGGGGTATGACACAACAAGCTTTGCAAACCTGGATTGGGGGATTTTCTGATATTCTTTGCAAATCCTCCCAAGCTTAGTCAGGTTGGATGGGGACCATTGGTGGACAGCCATTTTCAAGTCTCTCCAGAGATCAATAGGGTTTAAGTCAGGGCTCTGGCATGGCCACTCTAGGGAATTCAGAGTTGTCCCCAAGTCACTCTTTTGTTGTCTTTGCTGTGTGCTAAGGATTGTTATCATGTTGGAAGATGAACCTTCGGCCCAGTCTGAGATCCTGAGTGCTGTGAAACAAGTTTACTATGAGGATATCTTTGTACTTTGCAGGCCCTGCTGCTGAAACCACCCCCACAACATGATGCACCACCATGCTTCACTGGTTTTCCTCCAGACATAACGTTTAGAATTGTGGCTAAAAAGTTCAATCTTGGGTTTATAAGACCAGAAAATCGTGTTCCTCACAGGCTGGGAGTCCTTTTTTGCAAATTCCAAATTGCCTTTTGTGTGTTGGCACTGAAGAGACACTTCTATCTAGCCAGTCTGCCATAAAGTAAAGAGCGGGGAAGGGCTGCAGTGATGGTTGTCCTTCTCGGACTTTGTCCCATCTTCACACAGTATCTCAGGAACTCAGGCAGAGTGACCATCAGGTTCTTGGTCACTTTGCTTACTAAGGCCCTTCTTCCCTGATGTCTCATTTTGGATGGCTGACCAGCTTTTGGAAGAACCTGCAGTGCAGCGGAAGTTTTTGTAGCCTTCCCCAGATCTGTGTCTTGCAGTATCCTGACTCTAAGCTCTGTAGGCAGTTCCTTTGACCTCATATATTTTGCTCTGATACAGTATATATTGTCAGGTGTGAGGCCTTCTATAGAGAGGTGTGTAACTTTTTATATCATGTCCAATCAATTTAATTTATTACAGGTGGAATCCAATTAAGGCGTAGAAACATCTCAGCAGAAATCATATAATCATAGGTACAATAATTTTCAGAGGCACCTGAGCTAAATTTCAAGTGTTGTTGCAAAAGGTCAAAATACTTGACCCAAAGTGATATTTCGGTTTTTCATTTTTAAGAAATGGACAAACATTTCTAAAATTATGTTTTCACTTTGTCATGATGGGGTACTGAGTGTAGATAAATGAGAATTATTTTGATATTTTGTAGTATCAGGCTAAATGGACTCAACACCAGTTGTACCTTAACTCTTTAAATATGAGCGCCACTTGTTTTCATGTGCATGCTATTGATTCTGCAGCATGGGCCACTGTGGTGCAGGAAGGTAGAGCGGTTGTCCACCAATCTCGCAGTTGTTGGTTAATCACATGCCGAAGTGTCTCATAGCAAGACACTGAACCCCAACTTGGTAGAAAAGCTCTATATAAGTGCAGACCATTTACCATCTTGTATACAGACATTACGGTAGTCACTCTTCGCCTTCCTGCAAATGTTGTTTCACAATCATTTCTGTGAGAGGCAGTCTGCGGTGAAGGAAGCCTGGAACAAAGCTGGAAAACATGTCTGCACTCCTCAGGAAGATCGTTAACACTACATCTGCCCCCGCTGCCATCGGTCCATACAGGTGAGACAACTTTGCCAACAGAAGTGGGCATCTGGCTGCAGAAGCTGGTTCCCAAAAGGCACGAGAACGAGTCACATGGACAGGGGTGGAACTTAGCGTTCGTTGAACTCTCCTGTTTGATTTCACCCAGCGAAAAAGTACCAAAGTTTAACTTTATCCGGGCAGCAGAAGCCGTGCAGGAGAAATCTCAATTCAACACACACACACAGCAGAGTTTTAAATGGCAACTATTCATCGACAAATCCCTCACACACCTAAAGCTCCTGTCAGACAGGGGATATACAGGTAAGGTTTCATGTCCTGGTAAATACCAAATAAACATTTAAATAAGGTACTGTTTGGTTTTAAAATACCTTGCTTTAAATCAGTTGGAGTCGTTAATGCAATTTTAAGTTGTATTCTCTCTTTCTTGTTCTTGAAGTCAGTGTGTAGGCTACACTTGCACATATTGAGGGATGTTCCTGCTGTGACCAGTTGCTTGTGAATGGGTGAAGTCTGAATTATCTTGTCAAGGAGAATTCACATTTAATTCACTTTAAACAAGTTTCTTCAGCAACTGTTTGAAAGTAAAAGTACAAAAGTCTAGACTTTTGTACTTTTACTTACATAAGAATTTGAATGCAGGGCTTGTTATATTCCTGCATCGTAGTACTGCTGTTTAAATAATTAGAACATCTGAATACCTCTTTATCAATAAACCAAGCCACTTTTCAGCAGTGATCAAAAAAATAAATATTTGTTTATCTACACTTTGTTCATTAACATTAGTGTGTGGTAGCTAACTACCACTACTGAGTACTGTACTTAACAGCTTTTACAGCTTTAACTATCACTTATTTTTTTGTAGATGTAAATACAAAATGTAATAAATTAGAATGTATTATCATGGATTAACCATCTGTTAGTCCACAAAAAAAAAAAATAAAGCGGGGAAGCTCAAACTTTGCTGCCTGTGCCATTTTGGTTCCACATTAAGTTACCAGCTAACATTGGCCCTTATTTTAAATCAATTTTTATAATTCTCCTTTGCCATGACTTTCTCCTAATTAAACTGCCTTCCTTTCTTAAGTGAATGTGTTCAAATGTGTTCATTAATGTGTTCAAAAGTGGGATTTATAGTGAGTTGGTGTAAGTGTAATTGAAAGAATGGACCCAGAAAATAACACAAAATAAACAAGGAAAACACTGAACATTGCAGGCTGATGATAAAGTACGTGTTTATGTCCTGTGCATTATCCTTAGCCAGGCGGTGGTTGTGGACAGAACCGTGTACATCTCCGGTCAGCTGGGGTTGGACGTGGCCTCTGGGCAGCTGGTAGATGGAGGAGTACAGGCGCAGGCCAAACAGGTGAGATTCACAGGAACAGATGATGTTGATTTACAGTGCTTGAACACCAGATAACCGTTCAAACCTTTGTCTGCTCCAACAGGCAGTGTGACAGTGAGTACATAAACAATTTTAATAAATTGTAAATTTACATGTAAAATTACAAAGAGTTGTAGAGCAGTAATTTTTAGTCTTTTATAAAGAGTTAAGTCTCACAATGTTCAACCCAGTATGATGGTGTGGACTCCTCAGCATTTAAGTTACAGTATTAATTTGAAGTTAATAGGCATTTCTGCTTCTAAATTTAAATTTTAAGTAAAATCTACAATGACACTTTTTGTACTCGTAGTTTATTTAATTTATATATATGTTTAGAGTAAAATTTTAACTTTCCCCAGTAACAGCGAGAAAACATATAAAATAAATAGATACAAACATGAAAATATATAAACTAAGCAAAGAAATTAACTCATTACACCAACTGACTGATCAAGATAACAGGATGTTTTCCAGGCTCCATTTGATTGGTTATTAGAAAATGTAAATATTCAGGAGCTGAGTGTCTTTACTTTGTCCCGGTATTAGGCTCTCATCAACATGGGGGAGATTCTCAAAGCTGCCGGCTGTGACTACAGCAACGGTGAGACCTCACCACTGTCTCACTATTCAGCATCAAGGCTGCTTGTGCTTTATGTGACTGACAAAACAACTCTTGTTATTTCAGTGGTGAAGACGACTGTGCTGCTCGCAGACATCAATGACTTTAACAGTGTCAATGAGGTCTACAAGACATGTAAGTTAACATAGACATATTTAGTTGTTAATTTTCATGCAGATTCATTTAAGTTCCCAGACCTTGAATAAATACATTCATTTAAATCAGTGACTATTCTTCCCTCATAATTAGTTAGTAGTTAGTTAGTAAATATATAAAAGCAGCTTCTAATTGATATGCCGGTGGCCAATCGTGTCTCATTTACTTTATTCTCCACTTATGTCAGTGCACTTGTTGGATTTTGCCAAACATTGTTCCACACACAGTTCAGAAACAGTTCTTTGGCTTGAACCAAAATTACCTTTTATCTTTTTCACTGAGAGAAAATTTACCAAATATAAATTCTCTCTCTAGTTTTGTCTTTGTTGTAGATTACAGTATGTTTAAATGTCTCTGTGCATGGAGCTCATAGTGGACTACCAGAATAAATGAAATGCAAATGCAAAATAGTTTTTAATTTACCAGTCATTCATTCTGTTTTTCATTAAAAGGTCACTGATTTTAAGTTTACCTTTTTCATTGTGTTCACTAATGTTCCTACCTTGTTTTCTGCTTTGCCATTTGTGCATATGTGTGCCACTTAAATATTACATAAAATCCAGTGCACAATTTAACAAAACAGAGGCAGGCAGAGTAACTAATTATTCCCAGCTTCCTTCTTTTGGGTTCATGAAGAGATGAAGTGCTTAATTGTTTCATTGACATGATGGGTGGGTTTAACAGCCACCTGACAGACAGGCTTGCTCAGCTCTGTTTCTGTTATGTGAATGCAGCCTCCTCTCAAAGGCTGCTCTGTTTGGACATCGAAGCTGCCGGGAGTTGTAAATGGATACTGCTGTCCAGTCAAACAGATGTAAACCAAGCCCTATCAGCAAGCTTTGCTGTACAGGCCATTGACTTTGGTGAAGTCCAAAAGCTGCCTCCCACCTCTACATTCTAGTCAACCCTAAACCACAGACAGGAAACGTGAACTTGATAAGAGGAAGTGGAGGACACTGGTCCTGTATGACCAAAAGTCATGTGAATTTTACTTCTCAGCTGGCTGGTTACAGAGTCTAGCTATGAACATAATATTTAGCTCATAACCTCTTTAATAAAATCTTTTTTTTGTTTGTTTGTTTGATGGGTTATCAATAAGTCTATGCTGGTGTATATACTGATAATAAAGGCAAATTTAAACACATATGTTTAAAAATATCTTTAAAGGACAAATACTATTAAATGTTAAAAACTTTAAAAGTCCTTATAACTACTTTATCATGATGGTATAAATGTTTATAGAGGGTTTATTTGACTGCTAAAAATAGTGAAGCATTTTAGTAATACAAAATATTCTGTAAAGGGTTTGCAGGCTGTACCTTTTGAGTTCATGTTAAAATTTGTTAACTTTTATTGTGTCCTACTCAAGCGTAATTTCTTTTTATTTGGCTTTTAAATTCAACCACACCAAAGACACCTTAACATCTGGGAAAGTGTGTTTAATTTAGGGTAGAATCAACTGATTTTGGTGTCTCTTTATTACATGTTAAACGCCAGACAAATACATTTTTAACGTGACAACCAGTTGTTATGAATGGCTTATTACATATGTGTAAATAACTCATTTACACTGGATAAGCTCTTTGATGTATAACAGAAAGTTGGCACCCAGAAATAGAAAGATCAATTTACCAGTGGTTATGAACTAACTTGTTTTCTGTCCAGTTTTCAGCAGGAATTTTCCGGCTAGAGCTGCGTACCAAGTCGCTGCTCTCCCCAGAGTAAGTACGAACTAAACCCTTTACACCAGCTTTTGAGCTGTGGAGGCCAATGGTACACATGGTACACCACTCAGTATAGATAACTGGGTACATGCTAAGTTAATCATCCAGGTTATAAAGCTGTCTCTAACACGTGGAGTTGAAGCTTGATATGCTGACAAAATGCAGACAATCCCATAGATATTCCATACAATAATGGTTTTGTCTCTTTTTCTCGCTGTCGTTTTCTCCTCAGGGTGGACTGGTGGAAATTGAGGCGGTTGCTGTTGTTGGTCCTCTCTCTGACTCCTGACTAGTCGGCCAAACGACAAACAAGTTGTAGTCTAATCACAGAGTCACATTATGAGGGCGGAATCGTCTTTCTATATGTCACAAGAACAACCAAATCCTATGACTTGCTTTTATATATTCAGATTTTGACATAAATTGTTTCAGTTTGGCCACTAAGTTTAATAATATCAGTATTATTCTACTGGAAGCCTTTAGATTATATCTCTAATTCAGCGGAATTTAATTTAAAAGTACATATTGATGATTATGTGTGACTGTATTCCTTCTTTTTCTTGATGCTGTTTCTGATTTATTAACTCATCTCTTGCTTTATGCCAGAAAAAATCAAATAGACATTTGAACAGAACACGTCTTAGAAATGCAGTAAACCCACAGATGTATTCATCCTGCTTCAATAAATTAACAACACATGTAATTTTTTTATGCTGTCTTTTTAATTTTGTGACAGTTCATAGCTTGTAGAAGATTCTTATTCAGATATGAATTTGAAGTCTACAGTACACCAGCTCTTCATATTCATTGTAAACACAGTTGTAAAATCCAAGCCAGCTACCAAAGCAGAATCGATCATTTAATATATTTTGGCTTTAGTTTTCTTAAAATTAGAATTTTACCTACAGAATGATAAGGTTGATGATAGACATCTGCTATTACAAATAACTATTTGTAATTGCATATAATTAATAAAAATATTTTTTAATTAACAAACAAATTATTCTAAAATTACTACATCATCTAAGAATAAACACACATTCTAAGTGCTGTAGCAGAAGTTGCAGCTGTACACCATCATTAGCAGAAGAAGGCACAGTGATTGAGGAACACTGACTTAAAGTGGTTATCACATGCGTGTGCACCTTGGCAACAAGTCAGTGTCTCTCTCTCTCTCTCTCTCACACACACACACACACACATACATACTGTTAGTCATACATAACAATGTAAGACACATCCATCCAAACTCCTCTGGACAGTCATTCATGTTGCACTTCACTCGCTGGGATCTGGAAACACAAATATAAAAGGAAAATATGTCAGGATGACAAAGAAGTGATAGATCATGTGACATAGTGTGGAAAATATAGCTGAGCTCACCTGTGGTCTCCACCGAATCACCTGCTGTGGCCTCTGTGTCTTCATTTTTTAAAGAAAGAAAAAGATGTATAAAAATGAAAAACAATCACATTTAAAGGAGCAGATTTAATTAATTTTTTTTTTTTTGTCAACCATGAGGTCTTCAAAATGTCTGCCCAGTACAGTGCTCACTGTATTGTGACCATAATCCAACCCTGTTCACTTCTGAATCCAAATAACAGAAATGCTCCTTGCTTTAGGATTCTAGACGCAGTCGGGGTGGCTGTAGTTTTTAGTCAGTACAGTAGATCCACCACTAAATATGCCAACAACCACTGGATGGATTGCCAACGCATTTTCTACAGATATTTGTGGCTTTCTTATGAGTGATCCTACTGGTGACTTTGTTTCTTGTTTCAGTTTCCACTAAGATAATGGAAATAGTGTTTTTAGTCGCATGTCTTTTTGGGCTGCGTTCTTAATCCCCCTTGGGAGAAACAATGTAAACTTTAGTAACATTTCATCTGCTAAAAACATCAAAATATGAATTTCCTTATAATGACAAGTTACAACTTGTAGCTTTCTTTCAATGAGATGTTTCTTTAATACTGTTTCCAAAGATCCAATCCCAACCTCACAGACCCTAACAGAGCTTCTATGTTAGGACACTTGATCCTAAACTAAAGGCATGGAGGCTCAGCAGGACTGACATTTGTCACCAGTGGAAGCCCAGCATGCAATGACATGCTCCAATTTCGGT
This sequence comes from Channa argus, assembly GCF_033026475.1. NCBI lineage: Eukaryota > Metazoa > Chordata > Actinopteri > Anabantiformes > Channidae > Channa > Channa argus. Next base: position 14,671,099 of record NC_090197.1, read on the forward strand.
GTTGACCTAATGAGGCCACAGTGACAACTATGTTGGCAACACACGTACAAATGTTACGTGTACAGGCTAAACTGAAGGTGACCGTACATGTGATATTAGTCTTTTGCAGCATCTGTATTTCTTTATTCTGGAGTTGTAAATGATTTTGCTGCAGCAAGTGTAACCAGCTTTATCAGAAACACATCAAAAGCACAGACCTGATGAAGCTGCATGTAAATGGTATTGGCATTAACTGCAAGTTTTAAAACTAGGAATTCAACATTAGGATTCAGAGAATTGCTAATTCTTAGTATCACAGATTTCAACCTTATTGAAGGTGTGTTTTGCCATAAAAATAGAAAAATAAAATGTTGGTAGTAATATGAAGGGATGCAAGGTAATTCTTACATTGCATAGGTGCTCACAAAGTGGCTTTGCTACCTCGTCCATCTTTGTTTAATGGCCTACATTACAGTGACAGACAGTTTGCATTAGACACAGAGGGAAATTAAGAGCTGACCGCATAAAACTTTGGCTGCTCATCATTTGCATCATGAAGTAATACTGTAAGTGAGCTGACAGCTGCAAATTTAATACTTCACTGTGTCACACAACTCTCTGTGGAGCACTGTAATGTTCGCAATGATTATTTTATCAAGTGTGCATCGCTTCCACATGCTCTCCTACAATTTGGAGCCGAGGCTGATATGTATTATCTTATTTATATTTAGCATATTGCCCTATTCAAGTTTTAGCATCACATATATTCGGACAATATTATAATCCCCATCTTGTCCCTTAACATCCACATTTTCCCTAAATAAAAAAGGTTAAATGCAACCGCTTCTGAACATTTTGTGCCCCATCGTAGATTAATAATGCCTAAAAATTTTAGGTTTTTCCCGATACTTAACACAAGTGGATTAAATCATAAGTGACAGCTTCTTAGATACAGAAAATATCTTTTGTCACTAAAGCAAAACTGTAGCTTCATAGTTTTGTTCTACAGCCCTTGTTAAGTGTAACAGCCTCAACACACTGTAGTTATTATTCAACAGGCTATTCATGCATGAGCATACAACGCCACACTTCATATACACTGCTGGAAGGTAAGTACCTACATTTGTAATCAATCCTCTATTGAAAAAACTCCAATACTGAACCAACTTTAAATATAATTCAGAAAATAGTTATAGTCTAAAGTATATATTGCGTCGACTAAGTACAAGTGTGACCTTTTAATGCCAACTAAATAATTAGATGTGTGACTCATAAACGCATTCCTGTGAGCAACTTGCTGAAGCTGTTTCTGTTGTTGGATACCACCTGGTTGCCGTCCTTGCACTGAGACTAGGGTGGGTCTACAGAAAGACAGAAGGGACAATATGACCGTGAGGCAGCCTGTGATCACGAGGTCACTATACGTGGGAAGCAGTGCTCAGGTTACTGCTGGTCAGTGGAGACAATCCTACAATTGTACATTTTGTCCTTAGTAAGTTCACTCATTGGGATATGTGAATATTTCCTGTTAGAGAAAACAGTTGGTTAATGAGGCCCACAGGTATGCAGCTCCACCCTTATTAATTAACTGCTCAGCCTGACTGTTGTATATAATTGAGAGGTGGGATTCCAAGTGACAGTCGTTCATGATTTAAATAAGTTTGCAATTAAAATATCTGTACAGACCTTATTTTTTTTTGTGCCATGTAGGGAGTAGAAACAACAAGAAAACATCAGTCACTCAGGTTTGACGATGTGTTTTTTTTTTCTTCGCTCAAACCTACCTTGCTCTGGAGTTGCAGCTGCAGGCTCTGGGGAGCTCGCCACTGTCTCAGGGGAACTGTCTGCTGCCGGAGCCTCTGCAGGAGATACTGCATCTGCAGCAGGTTCGGCCTGCTCACCTGCAGGTGCAGCTGCAGCAGTGCTGCTAACGGATTTGACAGCAGTGGCAGGTTCATCTGCTGAGGTAGACTCGGCAGTTGTCACTTCCTGAAGAGTTTCGCTGTCTTCAGCACCTATGCCATTTTCATTGGCCACCCCTGTTAGGGTCACAGGACTGAGTATTACACAGTCTGTGATATAAACATAATAATGTTGTACAAGTAGAGAATTAAAAACAAAATGGTTTCGCTGAGGTTACCTTGTACCTGTAACAACATCATAAAATGATCTTGGTGCTTTGGGTTCAAACTTAAGTCATGCATTTGTTACAGGTTTGTGACTCAAACCTTAGGTGTCCCTGTGTCTTAGACATCAAACAGCTCTAGTCCAGACATTTGCTCTAATTTCTCTGCTGTCTCTAATAAATATGTTGGGAAAATAATTTATTGATGCCTCCCAATGTGGTGCCTAACTGCTGTGTTACTGGATCAAGCTCCTTGCTCTTTAAGTTTTGTTTGTGTTGCAGACATAATAGCTATGAGTTTACTTAATCCAAAACCAGTGGCAAGAGATAATCTATGACTAGTTATAGGTGGTATACAACACTGAAACAGCAGAATTATATTTGGTCAACTGTCCCTTCTTAAAATTCTTGGGAATATGGATAAAACATATGCTGTTACTACTTGCCGCAGTTCATTGGGCAAGAGAGTTAAAAAAAGTATACAGTCTTCCACTGACACATTAAAACAACAAAAAGTTAATGATTATGTGAACTGTGGTTAATAAACATTACCCCCACAGTTCACAGTTTCGTCAAGAGGCTGCTGTATATTTATCAATACTGTGAATCACATCCTTGAACTTTTTTCTGGAGGATTTGCATTGCAGTATTTGCATGGATCACGAAAGTCTTAACCATCTACTTTCTATTTTCAAAGTTGCTTAAGGCGAAGTGGATAAACAAAGTGCTTCATGAAGCAGAGATGAGGTCATTATGGAGCCGTGTCACCAAAACTGGAAGCTCTGACAGGGCAGATTCCATTTCTATAATGCTAAATGTTATGTCTGTTCAAACATGGGAACAGACGAAATGGCAACATTTATGTTGCCATTTCCCCACTCCACAAAGAGTGTATTCTTTAAATGTGCTAAGCACTGTCTTTTTCAAGTCTGTGTCAAAGTTTCAAAGGGTTATGTTAAAACTTTTTAGTAATCTTGTGCTGTAAACAATCTGTAATCAAGAGTAAATACATCAAATGAAGTTTGCTGACTAAAGATGGACACACTGGATGGATTGTTACAATACTATAAATGAATAAACTCAGGGTTGATAAATGTCAGTCTTCTTTGAGTATCAAGTAGCATTAAGTAAAGGAAAAAGGCCATATGCAAAAATAAGAAAACATCCTGACAAATTTCCATCTGACCTCTTCGACTCATAAAACCCAAAAGAGAGTTGTAAGTGAAGTCTGAAGCTCCACCATCTTCAGCCACTTTTTTGACTTTTATGGAGGTCAGAGATCAGGGTCACACATCACCTATTTTATGGGACTGTGCATGCGTTTCCAAGCCTTTAAGGCAAAAATTGGCTAGTAGGTCTCCAGCACAAAGAGAAAATGAGAGTGAGAGACTACTTTTTGACCTTTTTTTTACCTGCAGTACCTAATGAGGCCGATAAGAACTGCAAACATTTGTTGGAGTCATAAAAAATACACCATGAAGCCACAACATTAAAACCAACTGATGAAAACCACCTGATGGTTTTAATATAAGAAATATTATATTGTAATTATTTTGCCATAATTACCATGATCAGTACTATTTAAAATAATTGTTTTCTTTGTACAGTATTTTTACTTAAGTAATTTAATAGTCTTCTTATTATTTTACCTTGTATCACACATTGTATCACATTTTACTGTGTATAGAGCTGTGTAGCCACAGACTGAAGAGAGTGGCCATGATGACCCTTGTCCTTCATGACATGATTAAGACCGCCAGTATTAATGTTGTGGCTGATCAGTGTAAATTATATTTAAGCATTAACAATCTTTTATGCAAACACAGGATTTAGAGTTGATGTTTTTTGTCTAAAACGTTTGTTAGTTTTTACCACAGCTGAGCCACCTCTGATCCTCCACAACAAAGGGTTGCCCTTAGTGGCTTCTCCATTTCCTAATGAAACCGTAGACTGTCACCAAATCGGCTTTCATGCCACCATCTCTCTCGGGAAGGACAGAGCCACAAACCCCTGTTTGATAATGACTATATAAACTTTCTCATCCTGTCATTATGGAGTTTTGGAGCACTAAAAATAAAGCCACCTGATACAGTATCCAGACAAATAGGTGTTAGTTTGCATGTAGACATCCGTATCAGAAGAGCGTTGCCTACAATTAAATGAATGGACAAAAGTGCACTGTATATGGATAGAAGTTCACTTTCAAGGTCCCACAATTACCAACAACATTTTACATCTATTTATAATACGTACTCACATAAAAGAAACACTAAAAGAAATATATTACAGCCCTTAACATCTCTGAAGTGAATCCATGTACGGTTCTTGGTGGCGTGCTGCTTTCACATAATGCAAAAATATACATTATATATGCAAATTATGAAACTAAAGTGTATCAGAATATATTTTACATTTCTACAGTGTTATTTTCAGATACGTCTACTAAAAATAATCGTGTTTAACCGTTTAAAATAAGCTTCTAATGAAACCCACCTGGTTGCACGTACAACATATATGATTTGTATTGTGAAACAGTTTCTAGAATAAAAGTTTGCGGATCACCTGTAGCACTGGCTCCGTTGCTCTCCTCGGGCTTAGCACTGGGTCGAGTCGTGTCTACCGCTGAAGTTTGAGAACTGGTGGAGCATCCCATCCTGTCCTGTGCACATGGAGGACTGCTTGGTTGGAGGCTCAGGGTGAAGAGGTGAAGACGGGCTGTCCTTGCACTGGTGACGTCGAGCATACAGTAGATACACACCTGTAAATGGAGAGAACTCCAGGAAGAGAAACACGAGGCTGCTCGTCGAATTCCTTCACTCCCGTGCGTAATAGTTGCTACTCGCTCCAACGAATCCTTGTGTTGTGGTTGCACGTCGTAAACACCGGACGCTCAGGTGAACCAACTGTGTGCGGTATGTGTTGTGTTTTGTAACTTAGCCTGTTTCCTAGAGGCCGGCAGAGAGAAAAAAATCTGACACTGACAATGTGCCCTTGAGCCAAACATCATAATGTCGAGTTAATCTACTTGGCAGAGTAATGTCCAAGAGAAAAAGAAAAGCAACATACCAAAGCCAGAGCAATGTCTTTCAAATACAGTAACAGTAATAAAATATAATAATATAATAAAGAATAATTAGTATTAAAATACTAAATTACAAGAGTCTCATCGACTACAAGTAAAAGTCTTGCGTTTATAATTTTCACTTCAAACGTATTATAATCAGTGTTAGAATATGAATCACACTAATTTCCACAAGTAGCAATGATTTCACTGCAGAGTGTCAAATATCAGACATCAGTGCCTTATTGATCTGAACTACAGAGGATTTCTTTTTCTAAAAGTTAATTTTCAAGATTTTGAGCTTTTGTCAAAAAGGGGACATTAGATTTTTACCATTCTTTGTAGTGTGGAGGGACTATTAGCCTGATATTGAAACTGAATGTGCACATGTGAACCTGTGACCTGAGAACAGAGAAGATGTGGATCAATACACCATCAAGCAAAGTGAGGCCCAGTGCACCATACGCAAAGAGAATGGGAACTAAAGGAACTGGAGACACGGAGATTAATGTAAGCTTTTCCATTGAAGGGGAAGCGCTGTTATTGTTCTGGGCTTAAATATATGTTATTAACCACATTTGTGTCTCATATTTCAGGGAGGAGTAATGATTTATTTTTAAAACAGGTCACAAAAGAATCAATCTGGACCCAACAGGTGTTTAGACCTGGATCCATTCTCATGGTAAATATGGATTGTTACAGTTGCATTTTATTTGAAATCTAAAAAAATGTATTATTTTAATAAGCTATATAGTTTTTCAAGCATGTTCTTCATTGGTTAGCAGCACAGGCAGACTGTAGTTTGTGGACAGTATCTCCCATTTGTGTTTCCTCTGTTTCTTAGCAGCACATCTAGCAATTTATAACTTATGACTGTGAGTGTAGCTCAATGTGGACCGATACAATGTTTCATGCAGGGGAACCTAAAGAATGATGATGTCCATGACGTGGATTTTTCACCATTAGTTCAAAAAGTATGAAGGCTAATGCCTTACTACATTAGCAGTTGTTATTTCTATACTCTGCTACAGCCTTAAAGTATGGATCATGATAATGAATGAACGACCAAATGTGCTATTACATTTTTAGGTCTAATAGGCATCTGATCAGTAACGTGGATTAACACAGGTTGGTTTAGCATTTTCTTTTTACTACTGCATATTTACAGTTCTGAATTGGAGTACATCGGGAGTTGACTTGTATCAATCACTCTTTTCACATTGTATCTTTAGCTAGGAACTATTGTGTTCTTGAGAAATGATGCTGCAAATAATGCTGAAAGGAATGGACCTGTACAAACTGATCAACATCAAAACCTTTATTGTGGCAATATTTTTGTTATAGGTTATGATAACGTGGTATGTTGTAGTTTTGCTCAAGATTAGGAAGGGCATCTGTGCTGTCTTGTGACTGGCAATTCCCAATTCCATCTTAAATATACTATATTTACTTCAAAAATATTTGCACAAGAAGTTGAAAATGATGAGAATGATTATTTTTTTAAATTTGTTCTTCTAACCATTAACCTGGCTAAATTGTAATCAAAGCTTGGAGGCACGATCTTAGCTAGGAGGAGAGAGACCAAAAGCATAAACAAAGCAGAAACTGCAAACAAAAGGAAACATTTAAAAACATTTTTTTGGAATATATAGAAATGCGATTTCAATTTGTTTTTATCTGAGATTTAAAATGTTATATTGTATATTGCATAGTATTTCAATCTGTTATTTGGTTGCAGTACAAAATGTGGTCTGAATTTCTTAACTTTCCATCTCTTTGTTTTGGCGTCAATGTATTTTTTTAAAATCTCAAAACACTTTCTTTGGGGGGGGGGGGTTACGATTGCAGTACATAGGTTTGCTCTAAGTTGTTTAACTGTATACTGAAGAAACAAACTAACCTCCACACCACTGCAGCCCCCTCCTGTGTACGGCTGTGGACATAAGCAACTACACGAACGACAGGGCCTGTTGTAGAATGCGCGCACCCCAGCCGAACTCGGGATCGTGCCCGTTGGTTTGCGCATGCTCTCAGAGAAGATAGTGGCGCGGTGCACTGTGGGACTTCCTTTTTCTCCGGGGCCATATTCGAGACACCTCACAGTAAGATGAGCTCTCTGTTTTACCGATTAAATTAGCCATAATCTTATCGTGTTAAGATTTTGTTAGCGTCCTGACCTTAACGACTATTTTCTCCTGCCGTCGTCCCCTCCGCAGGTTGGCCGTGTCGGAATAAACCGTAAACATGGTGGCCGCAAAGAAGACGGTAAGTGTGCATGCGATGGTGCTGAGGGCCCGGCTTCACGTGGAGACATGTTTGTCAGGGCCTGCTAGGTAGCATGTACCCTAGCTCTGCAGTTAATGTTCTTATTTAGCTCAAACAATGTCCGATACCTTAAATCGTTGCGGCTGTAAATATTTAAAGGCACCCGTGTCTGTTGTCCATTTTACAACCGCCCAACTGCTTGTCTGACGTTTGCTAACGTTTGTAACCAGAGTCAAGTATAGCTTTAGCCGTGCTTGTGTTGCTAACGCTAATTACGTACGCTAAATCTAATGCTAGTAAAAAGACACAACCATGTCGACAGTTCCAGCAAATGTACGTTATAGAATGTTGTATTAGCAATCACTATTATTCCCACTAACGTTATTTAATTTGGGGTTTAGCATGTTCACAATTACGAGAAAGCAGGCTGTGTAGCGTAATGTGATGTCGCCGACTTTTAAGCCTGTTTATCCATGCTTGCTCAGAAAAAGTCCATGGAGTCCATCAACTCCCGTCTCCAGTTGGTGATGAAGAGTGGAAAATACGTCCTTGGCTACAAGCAATCCCAGAAGATGATCCGTCAGGGAAAAGCCAAGTTGGTTATCCTGGCAAACAACTGCCCTGCCCTCAGGTATGTAAAGGTAATCTCGTGTTAGCAACATGTAGTTTTAACACTGATGTATAAAAGTTTGGCCATGTTGCTGAAGTGAATATGACATGATGAAAATGTAATGCTTTAGTGAGTCATTTGGTTGTACAATCCTGCACATCCAGTATTAGGGTTAATCAAATGTATGATGTTCTTGTGCACTATTTACTCTTGCTGTAGATGGTTGCTAGTATAAAATGTCCAGAAAATATGGTATCCATGTGAAAGTATGGCTTGATGATTTTCTGCCTTTTTTGTGTCATTCATTTTTAACTCCTAGTATTAGTCAAACTTACTTAATCTGTTGCTTTGACTAAGATAATTTTTACCTCTTCCCATCTAGGAAATCTGAGATTGAGTACTATGCCATGCTGGCTAAGACTGGTGTGCACCACTACAGTGGAAACAACATTGAGCTTGGCACAGCCTGCGGCAAGTACTACAGGGTGTGCACACTGGCGATCATCGACCCTGGTGAGTACCGGTCTTGGTTTTGGGGAGACTCAACAGCTAATTCTTTGTGGCTTTTTCTCTGTGACAAAAATTTACTTAATTTAAATCTAGACTTGATAATAAAGAGAAGTCCATAGTAGAATATTTAATGTACCGATAGCATGTCTCGTAGCTAAATGTATCCAAGGCCACTCTTTGACAGGGGTGAAATGTAGTAAAGAGGACCTGCTAATACAACCCACAATAGAAAGTGTGTTGTCTGACTATCCTGCTCATCTACGAGTGTATTTATAATCTGGTGCTTAAACACCTCAAAAATAGAGATCAGAGGATAATCATGTCCTGAATCATGAGAGGAGGTGTTGTGGTTTTAGTGAAGACCAGCCAAACTCTGTCATAACATCCATTTAAAAAAAACATTTCACACCAACACAGTGAAGCTCAACAAACCTGAAGTGACCTCTTGTTAAAGTAGTTTGTATCACCGCTTAGCTTAAGATTTGTATTTCCTGCTACTTGGATCCCTTTGAGTGAATTTTTGTGCCTGTTGGACATGTTTATCAATGTGGCTCTACGTCAGGACTAGAGCTTCGGTAGATGAAATCCTGTTGGAGCGTTTAGTTGTGCTGCCAGTTTTCTCTTGCCAGTTCATGAATGCTCTGTTGTGACATTAAAGGATACCTTCAATGATATTAAACTTGCTTCTTTTGGGTTCTACTTTGAGTAGTACATGTAAATGAATGCCATTAAACTTCCCCTCTGAATTCCCTACATTAAAATATCTGCTTCTAGTTGAAAACACCTCCAGATGACATCACTTGGAGGAACCTTGAGTTCGGATTATGTTATCTTGTTGCTCATACTATATAGTTTGTAATCAGGGTCAACCTGCTTTTCAAGAGCCCCCCCAAATAACATTTTAACTGCTAATAATGAAAACGTGATGTCATCTGGAGAAGTTTCTCAGCTAGAAGTAGATCAATATTTTAAAAAGGGGGAGTGGGAGGGGTACATTTAAACCCTAAAATGAATCCATAGAACATGACTTGAAATTAGTGAAGTTGTCTTAATCTCATTTTGGCTGTATCACACCAAAGTAGTCTTTTTTTTTTTTTTTTTTAATCATTTGGAGTAAATGGTGTCTTTCTACTGTGTTTAGTTTAGTCCTCTGACTTTTTTTTTTTTCCTTTTCTCATCAGGCGATTCAGACATCATCAGAAGCATGCCAGATCAGCAGCAGCAGGCTCAGTAAAGCTGGTTCCCCACCCCGTTGTTATAAAATAAATAAAATAGAAGACAATAACATTACTTGATGCTGTCCTTTCATTTTTCATCCTCATAACCTTCCTGTCCAGACATGGTGTGAGTTGTGCAACTGTCCACCAGAGAGCAGCGGTCACCACCTTGTTTTTCCCTAGTTAGGTTGCCCACTATTATCATTTTTATGGTATGAGGGATTTCTTCTTTCTTCTGCAAAGGCCATGAGAAGAAAACAATTTCTAAACATAATTTTAGACTTGTAAAAACAGGCTTTAGGTGTGATTTGTATTGCCATGTCATGTCTTGCTTAGAGACACTTTGACACACACATACATATATTTGTACAATTTATTCATCATATGGAGGCATGGTTGTGTCTAACAAGTGAGTTCCGTACTGTATTAGCAAAGATGCATAGATGACTTTTCCTTGAGGAGCAATCTTCATGCAGCCCTACATAGTGTAAGTGCCTTGCTGAAGGACAGTTCGGTAGCTTTGGTGGATAAAGTAGAACACTACTCGCAGCTGTAACTGCTGATGGAAATGACTTTGGGGCTGGTTCACGTCTTTTAGGACCCTAATACTGAATGCACTGTAATTATACAGTTTATTTAAACATGTTCACAATATGAGAATAATCATTTGTTGCCTTCAACTTGATGTTTTGTGCTTTATGCTCTCATACAGCATAATTTCAAGCTTTTCTCGTCTTTGGGCAATATCACAAAGGAAGCTTTCGTACATCAAGCAGCTTGGGTATTTTACTGATAGGACATATATCTATAAGATATATAAATTTCTATCTCAAACAAACTGATTTCTGTCCCATTAGGTATTGCTTGTATTTATTTGTGAATAAAAGTACTCGAATATTTTCTACTGGAACATTTCAGATTATGATCTGGAGACTATCCAGTTCATATGAATTCTACTGACTCTGAGGAGAGAGACTGCCTTCTGTGTCGGCTCTTTTTGATGTTGATGTCACTGTACAACTCTCTTTACAGCCAACAAGCATTTCAGCAAGAAAAGAGACTGTGACCCACTTGTTTGTGTTTTTTTTTTCCCCATGATGCGCCACAGTAGCAGAAAGTAGGTGAGTGTGTCTGGTAGCTGACTGTCAGACCCAAGGTAATGCCATCCTCCATTTTAAAGCAGGCAGTTAAATCCTTGCTGATCTGCTACCCTGTTCACCCCCAACAGACTGAGAGAGGGCTAGTGAATGCATCAGTATGACACTCATTTATTTTGTCAGAGACTTGACACATTTACACAATATTTTTTAAATACAGTGAACTGAATAAATGTTAGTGATCTGAAATGTTGAGTTAAATGTATAAAAGGCTGAACAACCTACACATCTTGGTCAAATCTGATTTGGCCCACTCTAGAGTGTAGTTCTGTTCTGCATGTTTCTCCATTTTGCTGATTAAATTCACCATTATCATTCACTTGTGAGTCGCCTTTTGCCTCCTAACTTGCCTTCCAGTTTTTGCCACGACAGTTATGTACTGATTTAGGATTAATTTGTTGGCGTCAAACCAATCCAGTCAGCCCTTTATGAGCTGCTGTGCTGTTTTAGCCTATAATGGCTTTAATCTGTGATATGTGGCGTTTCCCAAGATGCCCACTCCTATCACAAGACAGATATGTGCCTTGTAATGTCAACAGTCTGAAAACCTTTTCACATTTAAAGAAGTAGATGTTATGTGTTTTCACTAAATCTTATTTGCTTTAATAATGTGTCATTTTATTGTCCACATAGGTAATTTAAGTGTTTCTTACTGTATGTGACCACACAAATAGCATTTGAGGATGTCTACAAAAGCTTAAAACAAAATCAACTCAGTGACTCAAACACATTCAACTATAGAACTGATTTTGTTCTTTTATTATTCAGAATCAAAGGCATGAGCTTGTGCAGATCCAACAAGATGACGTGTGTGAACAGTCATTCCAATAAATGATTTTAATAAAATGAGGCATCAGCCATCTGCTAGCCCAGATAAAAGCTTTTTTCCTCCAAACCCTGCACAACTCAGCTGAAATTCATCCACACAAGAATCTATCAGCTCCACAGCTCTTTAATCACACAACAGAAATACTGTTCTTTTAATGTCATGGTTAGGAAGCTTGCATCGTCCAGACATGGGTTTCAGATATCAGAACCACTTAGAGCAGAACATGATAAAGATGAGTGAAATTTTGAACAGTCAGTTTTTAGTGAACTCACGCTGACTTTAAAGTGCAATGTCATTTTCAGCTTTGTTGGATTTGCAGAAGAAGTGGTCATAATTCACACAAATACAATGATGAAGGGGCTTTACAAATGGCTACATTATCAACTACAGCATTGGATGGAAAACTACTTCATGGTATTTCCAAGTTGTAGTAACTATTGCATAGACTTGTCTGGTAATAACAAATACTACTTCAGAATTGTTGGAAAGAAAAGGATTAGGTATATCTAACTATTCACAATGTTCAACTGATGCCTAAATAACTGTAGGCAAATGAGAAGCATATGTACTGTTTATCTAGCTTTATATACTGTATATTTATATAGATTTTTGTGCTGCTATGCTAAATCAATACTTTAGATCCCCATCCATCATAAAATCAAAAAGGTGACAGCACAGGAAATGGCTCAACATGATGTCACTGCATGTGCAAGAGAAATGTCACTACAGATAAAATGACATAGGAGTTACACCATGATGTCACGCATAGTGAAATACAGGTAAGCACACAAACAAACACATAGTCTCTGCATGTATGGCAGCATGTTGTGCCATTTGTATAGGAAATGTCCAGCTAAGTGCCCCCCCCCCAAAAAAAAGAAAAAAGGATTATCAAACAACCATCCATGTAAAACAAAAAAAGACAGTTGTTGCTGTGACTTGACAAACACATCAGATGTCTAATATTAAGCTCTAGATTTTTTGTTTATTGCATTTTTGGGTGTGTAGTGTGAAATTATGTTTGTTTCACAGGATGATTATATTAATGCCAGCCTAAAATGCACTTTTCATAACATGCAATATGATATAGACAGTAAAGAAAACTGGAATAAAGCTGAACAGGAGAACAAGGTTTCCACTGGCAGTCGGGGTTACATTTAAAAAAAATAAAATAAAAAGGGAAGAGAGGTTTTAGTGGTCAATACAATTTCCTGCAGGACATGTTTTAGGACACAGACAACATTTTAATCAAAAGAGGACCTTTCACTACTCACTTCTTTTCTCTCAGTTTTTACTGGTATAGAAAAAGTCTTACAAAAATACCCCCACGTTACATTCAGTAAATCTCTGGCAAAAAGTGCTCTTGCATAACTGATCATGTATGTTGCCTTCCTTCTCACTCTCTCTGTAGCTAGGCTCTTTTCAGGTAGTTTGTTTCTAGACAAAGACCATGAGGGAGATTCACAGTATCGAGGGGGTTAACAGTTGGTGGCCAGACGGGGGCACGTTTTACTCATAGAACAGTGCAAATTACATTAGGACAGAGTGTTGAGGACGTGCAAGAGTTTAGATGCTGCCAGGAGACCCCAGCTGCCAAGAAGGAGAGTTAGGGAATGTGGTGGGGAGCAGTGTCAAAGTAGTTCCAATACTGTTCTTCAACAAGGACGGAGTGGAGAAGAGGACATTTCCTCACAACAACCAGGGGAGATTGTGGTGGGGAGCAGAGTTGATCAATGCTGGCTCAGGGTCTGAGTAATCAAAGGTTTGTAGGAACCCAATTTTAAATCAGCACCTATAACACTTGCTTTACCCTCCTGCCAAAACACAATCCAGCCGGCTTTGGGGTCCTAATGTTGGAGAAAGATGTGGTAGGCAGGGCTGTTTGGGGTCAAGCAGCAAAGGCGTCTCTCATGCCAACATATACTCGTGAGGAGGCTCCTTAGGTGGGATGATGACAGCTTCCTCGTAGGGAGGTAGCAGAACCTGTAATATAGTAGAAAACAAAAACTCACATATATTGTTTTATTCTACTATATGCATGATTACAATTCATATGGTTTAGTGGATAGATTTAAAATGTAAAATGTTTTTGCCTTAGTTATCAGTAGAGGCGTGGACAAAATTGTTGGTAACTTTTAAGTGAAAAACTAATAAACACTTAAAAACTGACCAAATTTTATTTTGAATAATAAAAACTAAGGGAAATGGGCCGGACAGATTTGTTAGAAAAGATAAATGGGGTTATAATGAAACTAAATGTTTCCTGTAATTAGCATCACAAATGTTCAATCTTGTATTCAGTCATTTAGCCTGTTTATAAAAATAAAAAAAAGGTCAGAAATTGTGTGGTTTGGTCTTTGTTGTAGTACTTAAAATATTCTAGTGAATACAAAAACAACAACAATAAAAATCAAAAGAAAAGTCAGATTTTTATATATTTATATATATTTTTTCCACTTATTATTTGGATATTTCAGAGAAAATGTGTAGATGTAATAACAATTTCATCCACATCTGTACATGAGATTTGTGCTTTGCAGGCCACATGCCCACTCTCCATCAGAGGTCTTACGCTCTAAACAGTGTTATAAAACCAGCCCTGCTGCTAATTCAGAGAGAGAGAGACGGAAAATATGCTCCGAGGGAATGGAATTGTGAAACAGCCAGGGAGGCCCTGTGAACACATCACAGGGAGGATTTGAAATGAAGCGGACAAGCAGACAATTATGCAACATGTCCAGAAGAAGAGAGGAGAACGGACAGAGATTTAAATATAGATATATAAAGAAGAGAGGGGAGAGAGCGAGCGAGCGAGAGACAACTCTTGTGCATTTTAATTAAATTTATATAAAAGCAGGGCAGATAAGCAGCTGGGTACTTGATGTTCGAGGCTGTAAAAATCCATTTAGACCCACCGCCGGCTTTTTAACAGTAAAAATAGATGGAGTGTTCTATTCATTCAAAACGACGTGTGTGGAGTGGAGAAAAGATGTCCCAGCGATTTTAGACATGTATTCAGATTTCTCTCTCCATGTCAAAAAAAAAAAATAAAAAAAATCTTTTTCTCCATGTCCCGCATGCTGAGGACAAAAGAGACTGGCACATATCCAGAATTTCCTCCAAGGCCACATGCTACACAATATGATACCAGACTCCTGCTGGATTAGCTCCTGCCCGTAGAGTCTGTTTCATAAGGTGTAAAACGTCAGCAGTGAACCGGGGCCACGACAAGCCAAGGACAAAGTGACAGATGAAGTGCCACGTATTGAGATGATGAGTCTGATACAGATTAATGTCTTATGGATCAGTGTGGAGGATTACAGTAAGACAGACAAGTGGAAACCGTGACTACGCTAAAACTGCCACCGAGTCACTGTAGAGGGAAACACGTGGGATAGATTACAATCTACTGATAATCTGCAAAACTCATCAATTCTATTTCTTTTTAAATTATGAGCAGAACCTCTTAATTATCTGATATGTAAAATGCCTCAATGACCACAATAAAAAAAACAAAAAACAATATGTCTAACAATAGCAACAAAAATGTGATTAAAGCTGAACATGATGCTCCTTAGAAAATGTAATATTTAGTTTTACTCTAATTGGGGAAAAAAATCCAGTCTTCCATAGTTACATGGATTCATTGTGGATACATTGATTTTTTTGTAAGTGTTGAAATTGCTGCTCTAAGTACAAGTGATGCCTTCAATCTTTACCTTGTAAACGTAGTGGCATCAACTTACTTAACTTCAAAAACACACAGAAATATAGTTGATAATTTTGTACATATCAGTAAACCTTAGCACTTGACACATTGCATCATGTATGAACTGAGCATGAGGCCTTTTCAATGTGTCTTTGAGACAGAGAGATGCTCGGTTGATATGTGTACTCACCGTGGTGTCGTTGGTGGTGACATAAACCATGACCTCTGTGGTGCCCCTGCCGCTTACATATCTGTAGCAGTTCAACACGCAGCCAATCAGGTAGGCCTGTTGTCAGGAGGTCAAAACAGAAAACAAACCACGACTTTAAACACTGTCTCCACTTTTCATCATTACGGACGCTGCTTAATGAAATCTTATCCTTTCATCCAGGCTGGACATAGAGAATCATGACAGGTTAGAGACAAGATTTGACAGACAGTTTTATGTGTGGACATTTTCATGGAAAATCGTGCCCTTCTGGTTCTGGCTTTGACATTTTATAAAAGGCAATTTCAGTCATGTCTTGCCTCAGTAAAGCTTAGCCTACACTGAGATTTAGGTTTGTGTTTCTTGGCAAAAGAACAGGAGGTTCATTGTGTGTGTGTGTGTGTGTGTGTGTGTGTGTAGCCTGCTGAATTGGTACTTCTGCCAACAGTGAGAGCGAGCAACCAACCAACCAGAAAGCCAAGTGGAGAGCGAGCCAATCACTTTACCATCTGCAGAGATGACCTCCTTATTGTGACACCAGCTCTTAACTGAGGTCAGCTTCATCAATATGCACTACACATGACAGTACCTTTAAAACAAAACGCAGAACTACACAGCCATTTCAATGCTCATTGAAAATACAGCATTTAGTTTTTGTCTTTGTAAGATAAGAGCTTAAGGTACTATAATGTTGACCAAACACTGCCTCTGAACGCTCATTTTTTGCAAATGCATATTATCTATATACTTCAAAAAGGTATGTAGGAGGTACAATTTCCCACCCTCGGCTTTAAAATTGTATCAGAGGCAAATAAGTGGGTGACAATTTGCATTCTACAAAGTCTGACTTTGACCATATTGCTCATTTACTTTCCACAGTAAGTCATGTTGATTGATTTATTCATCCAAACTTCTGTCCAGCTACATCTGCCTATCTGCATCCCTCCCTTCTTCCCTCTTCCTGCCTGTCTGTATGTGTCATTTATGCCAAGTGCAGTCAAGTGGAGGATGTTGGCTTTAGCAGAAACTTCAGCAGGTGTTGCCTCTGTGCTGAGAGCTGGATGTGCCTCAACATTTCAAATCTGGCCCTTTTTCCAGTGGACTGGCTAAATCAAACTGGCTAAATCAAAATCGAGTTCTATGGATTTTTTTTTGGCAAATGTCTCGATTACATGTTTGGGACAACACAGATTTTTACATGGTCTTTAATGCTGAATCTTGAAGCAAAAAGCAGTTCAACTATCAGCAGATTTGCCATGAAACTCTGTCTGAGTCGTGACATTTTTAACTCTTCTCCAGAGTCCAGCAGTGTGTCTTCGACTGGCTGCTTCCTATCATAATACCCCAGTTCTGGCTCTGGATATGTGCCGAGAACATTTCCAATCCGAGCTTAGAGGAGAAACAACTTGATTTGATTGTACAGATGACTGCAACTTCATGTCCCATCTCATTCCGGGGCCTCAGAGCATGGCTGCGCCTGGAGAATCAGCCATGCATTAAAGAGGACTTAGCTTGACAGGAGGTGGTTTCCTGTTGTCCCTGACCCACTGGTGTCTGACTGTGTCATAAGCTCATAAAGAAAACTGATAGTAGGAATGTTAATGTGCACATTATGGTTCATATAGCATGTGTAATAAATGCTGTAAGACATGTACAGAATGAGACGTAATTGCCTAAGCACATTTTATGAACAAATCTATAAAATGGCTGTTTCACAGGGAACAAATATTGAGTGTTTCATGTATGAAAATGTGCATATACAATTAAAATTTTGATTTTTTTTCCCCTATGCATTTGTACAGTTTCAGAGATTTAAATAGATGATGACAGTATTTACAGCAATTAAAAGGGGAGAGTGGAAGAATCTGTGGTCTTACAAAGACTGTGTAGACTTACCTTAAAGGAGAGGATGCAGCCAATGAAAAGGAGAACTGCAAAAACTAGGCACATGTTGTTGAAAGACATGATGTCCTCTTTGTAAGGGAAGGTCCCCGGCTGAGGGAAGGGAGGATAATAAATTAAAAGAAAAAAATGTCAAGAGTAAAAAAATTAATGAGAAATGTGAGACAGAATGTAAGATGTGACCTTTTTTACATCAGAAAAAAACTTGACCTTTCAGTCCTAAAGAGGCAACAAGAAATGGTCACCTAATCTGGATAGCTGTGTTTATGTCTGGGTGGCCTTTACTCGCCATTTTAAACAGTACTGCTCTGAAGCACCAACCCCAATTATCACAAACAAAACAAGTCGAAATTTTTAAAATCTGTATTTGTCATGGTCCTCACCAGTTGCTGAAGGTAGTCCTGCACGGTGTTTGGATAAACCACAACACTAATGGCTACCAGTGTGTTAAGGGCAAAGTCGAAGATTTGGTAGCAGAAGAACGGAATGATCCAAGCAGCATGTTGCTGAAAATAGCAAATGAAACTAAGAAAGTTTGTCAAGTTCAGAGATCTGCTTGAATCTTGTTAGCACGTTTATTTACCTTGTAAGCACCATATGTTGCCATGCCACATATAAGAATCATGAGTAGGGATATAGCAGTGGCTATGCAGATATCTGCAAAAGAAAAAAACAACAAAAAAACTGAACAACATGAAAACTGATAATCTAGAATCCAGTGAACACTAATCTAAACCATTTTGAAAAAACAAAAGCAACCCTGCCATTTTTCAGGACCCAATCTCAGTTATACAAAGCACATGATGTTTGTCGAGCAAGAGATGCGGAATTTGACAAAATGTCACACCCTTTTCAAGTTCACAACACAGCGGTGGAAACGGCCAATGACACCCATGGTACTATCATTATAGCATTTAACAAAAGTAACTAATGGTGATTCAATGAGGAAAATAAGAGTGGATATGTGTGTAAGTGCTGTTGAGTAAAAAAGGATCCCGGATCAATATGCAGAATTGTTAGAAAATAGTGGAATCAATGAATCCACTGTAGCTTTTGAAAGTTTGTTACAATAAATAGCAGAAAAAAACTCATGAAAAAAAAAAACGATTGTAAATATTAGATGCTATAATGACATTCAGTAACAGTGATTATTACAGATCTGACACTATATTAAACCCAGGAAGTTATAATATCCTTCCGTCGTAATCCGTTGTCTCGCTCTCATGCGCAACAATCATGTCCAAGGTAGAGTGTGTGAAGATGGCCATTTTAATCTGACAGAGAATCGGAGCAGAGGTTTTTTTTTATCAGAGTAGCCAGTGACTGAGTCTGTGGCTTTGCAGAAGCGACTGTGATGATGATAACTGCTGGAGGGGAAGCACTGAAAAAAAAACACATTCAGTCTGATTCGTTCTCTATGGTGTCAAGCATACTCAGCTATGTCTGTGCTGAGTGCAGCATTATGAGAAAAGCAGTGATGTTAAAGCTCCAGAAATAAACAGCGCTACTGTACATAGATGTGCTGCTGTTTTTAATGTGCACTCTCAAGTAGAGCTGGAGGATACATTTAAATAATAGTGTTAACTGGAACCACCCGATATTGTCGTGGATTTGTACGCATTTACATTTATTTGAAAGTGTAAAAATGCCAATTCTATGTTTGCAATTAATTTGACATGACTTTATCAACTGAAACAAAAATGCTTTTAAACAGTTTAGCTGGACTCACTTGCATCATCCATAACGTCAATGTCAGTGCCCAGCTCGGAGCTCGTAAGGTGGTAGCGGTAGTGAACTGGGTCATTAAGAGCCGACAACAAGATGAGTAAGACAACGGCATTGATGAGCTGTAAAGAAAAGAAAGAAATCAATATGAGTGTCTCGAGTCATTTATTTTCACATTCTTGGATAAAGCTTTAAGGTAATGTATCAAAACAGAATTATTGGAACCTTATCTTGTTGTTCTGGCCTCTTCCTTCGTATGGAAAAAAGTATTTCAAATTAAAATGTGATCAAAAGTGAGGTAAAGAAATCGGTTTTTGATACGATAGAGATCAACTACTGAGTGGATCTGCTGTACATAACTATAATGAAGCAGCGTTAGTAATGATCATTTAGTCTGTCTATGGGAAACAGTGAAAGATACAAGGTCACAAAGCCCAGGGTGACAAGGATGGAACTGATCAAAATCAGGTTTAGGATAAGGGTCAAAATGAAAAGTGGGGCTTTGGAGGCAATAATTACAGACTTTTCAAAGCAAACTCAGACAAAAGAAATGGTCTAAGTGTTTGCACATGAAGCAGAGCGTGCCTTCCCTCTCTGTGTGCGCATTTGTCTTGCAATCGAATCTAACATTGGGGCCACTCCCCATTAATGCTCATACTTTACACAAAACAATCTTCAGATGTAGCTCATAACGGTCCTTGCCTCTCTTAGCAGATCTAAGATCAACAGTCCTTCCTAACCATCTTCTCGGAAACTGGCTTGGTGAACAAACCTGAAATCGGACATGTCTGAAGCCAGTTTGAAGCATTTAGTGTCCTATTAAAACAGTAATCTGACTTTTCATTGTTCTGGTAAATGCACACAAGTGTACACACACACACACACACACACACACACACAGACACCACAATCTGTTTACATAACTGTTTATTAATTTCATGAATAAAGTATAAAAATTAGTGATCATATTAATAACTTGCCCTAGATGTGAACGTGATTTAAATTCTTATATTATTTACTGTGATACACCATTTAAAAAAAGATAACGTAGGTTTTCCACACCAGGAACTAAGACTAAAGGTCGGGGATTTTCCAGGCTGAACTACTGAGCTATGGCTAAAACTTCAGGTTATCCCGTGTGTACTGACAGGAGGAAACTAGATTTAATCTGGGCTAGTAGAGCAAAACATCAAGTGCAGCTGATAGCGAATGTAAATGGTCATAAATGACGGAGGTGATTTGTTTTACCTAATTTCAGAAAGACTATATCTTAATAGAACGGGGGGAAATAAGCAGACACTGTGGCTTTAATTCATTGTGTGGCATAAAAACCAAGGACAATCCTGAAAAGGGCAAATCAAAATGGGCCAAAAACAAACCGCAAACTGCGACTAGCTACCGTTAGTCAATACACCTGCTGTTAAACTCAAGCGCACTTAGCGCATTTGTAGCATATTCAACGTTTACTGTCGCGTAGATATTTTTCGACGTGAAGAATATGACCTACCATGTACCATATTCCCAGAATGATGGTGCCCGTCCGGACATGGCAGCAGAGGCAGCAGCTCGTCGAGTACCACCGGTCCCACGGGGAAATCATCGTTTCTCTTGCTATGGATTACACGCTAAATCATGAATGATACTAAAAAAGATGTATTCAAGGCTACAATTTCTGCAAAAACAAAACAAAACAAAAAAAAAAAGGACCGCCACATCCAACGTCTGTCTGAGACGCACTTCGCTGTTTCCGCATGTGGAGTCCTGGGCGAACACTGAGCCTTTAATCCGGTTCATCCCGGAGTCACGTGACCAGCGGAGGATTTGCCCGGGATCCGACGGCATGGAGGACGCCGATGGGTGGTGTGGGATGCGAAATGCTTTATAATCGCACGAATTTTTTCATTCTGACATGGAGTTTTGTGTCAGACTTAAGCTTTTGCTCTTGTAATTCAGTGCTAAAGAAAGTTTTCCATCATCAGACTAAGAGAAATTCACACTGCAATGACAACAACCGTGACCCCCCCGCCCGGATACGTGCGTGTTTTGCCTGTAACACATTGCCTCCAGGCAAGAACAACCTGGAACTTCTGGGGGGCCCTGGGAGTCTTCTAGTCAGTACCACTTGCTGGTCTTGCCCAGCTGGTGATCCAGCTTTAGTTCAGCCTACTTTACTCGTTTGATAAAGTCACCCAGGCAGGCTGCACCCATGGGTCTGGGTCACCTACATTTTACAAACACAGCATCCAGCTATATTTGAAATAATGCGGGTTAGTTATTTTATTTCAATCATTTATTTTTGCTGTGGTATCCAGCTATGAAACGACTGATGAAATCGATGCTTTGGCAACAAAACGAATTCAAAGAGGGGTTTTGAACAAAAGCTATTGATGGGTTCAACACTGAACAATAAAACCTTTAGTATCTGTTAGTTTATAGTATTATTAGCACATTTTTCATTGGGTATATTCCATTACTAAATAATAAAAGATGGTCTTGTTTGTTTTATTGTGAGCAAATGTATAGGTACATTTTAACAAAATAAACGTAAAATGAAAATGTCCCCAAATATGTGCTCTCTAAAAATCCATACGGGAATTAGTTTGTGGTTAAAATGCCTTCCCCTTGTTGTTTGCACACTGAAGTCATACCATTCGTAATGAGGTATTACAAGCAAAACCTTGTGGGACTCACTAGTATAGTTCTTTTTCTGTTGTTGAATTAAAAATATCGACAAAAACAGCTCCAATAAAAACAAAATTACAAATGGATCTTCTTAGATGTAGGCTAGTTTCTGTTATTAAAACACTACGAGGCAGTTAAATGCCTTCAAATTAAATGTCATGTGGTGCATTTTATTCCAGTGTTTGGATAAGAATCCAGTCTTATGTCAGTTTGCCTTTGTCTGTACAAACCCCCTCGAGCAAACCTGACAGATGGGCCAGTGACTGCAGCTCTAAGCTCTCGTAGGTGGACAGCATCATGGTTACATTAGGGGATTTTCCTCTGCCATGAGTTAACACTGACCAGGCTGCCACCTCTCTTAATGCTGGAATGCAATTTGAAGAGAGAATCTCATACTGACAGCCCATTTTAACAGCGTTAGACATTTTCCATACAAGAGTGGCGGCTACACTACGCTACTACTGTCAGTGATGAAGCTTATGCTTCTCAGACACAGGGACTTTGGACAACAGCATAAGCAAGTCGTTTTCATAGCAGCCACAGAACCATTCATTAAAGAGGGATTTTCACTATTATATCTGCACAAACAAAAGCGCAACAGTCCCCAGGCCATGAAGAACAGGGAAAAAATGAAAATGTGATATCACTCTGAAGGGAAGGTAAATGGACAGTGAGTCAGAGATTGTAAGAGATTAAAAACGGGTAAATCCTAAATGAACTGAGAGACAGAGAGAGAGAGAGAGCGAGAGATGGGATGGAGGAGGTCAGGCTCTGTAAGCATGCCACGCAACTGCCTCAACCCATTGAATGTGACGTCAGTTTGGCCTCAGTAGGGTCTCTGCAAAGAGTAATTTGGCCTGCAGAAGGGTCACTGCAAACAGGGCCTATCACAGGCCTTTGATGCACAACAGCATGCAGACTCCTCATTGTATTAGTTATAGATTTGGGATTAGTTTGACAGAACAAAATAAAACGAACATGCCAGGTGACCGAGAGAAGGCACCATTTACTATCAGTATTGTTTGTGTGGAGGTCTGCCTGTTTACTACAGTTACTTTAACAGGATATCATTAACTATGACTTATAGAGGAAAGGCAGTTAGGAATTATTGTCATCTTTGGGTCTTAAGTTTTCTTCCAAGCAAAATGACCGTTTATTAGTAACTATAACTTGAAAATAAACAATTGCACAACGAGGTGATATCAAGCATTTATTTTCCATCTTTACCAAACAAAACATAGAAATATCATTTGTATCTCTTCATTAAACAAAATCATCCACATAAACAGTTTTCTAGAGACAAGGATATAAATACACTGAATGAATCATCCTAACTCAGTAAAAATGAAACAAAAAGGCTACCTGAAGCCAGCAAACATTGTTTTTGTTCTGTTAGGCCTACCAACAATAATGTACCACAAGCTTGATGCACTAAGGCTCTTTGCAGATCAACAAGAGATTCCTGTTACAGTCTACTTAATCAGATTTCACAGAAAAACAGAGATTTGCCACCTTTAAAAAAGCTGTAGTAGTATATACACCAAGTGGTACTTCAGGAACAAGCATTAACAGTTAAAGCAAGAGACAGTTCAATTTCATGTTCATTAGAACTAGTATCAAAGTCATGCAAGATGAAATTAATTCTGACATCAAAACTTGCAACTAAATGGTAAAAAAAACAAACAAACAAACAAACAAAAAAAAACCAAACCAAAAAACAGATGCCAATACACTTTCTATACACCTATGGATTAAGGCAATGGAATTAAATTCCTTTACATATGTGTATCTTTTTCAAAAGCCAACTTTGACGTGTAATTAAAGCTGTTCCTTTTCATCTATTTCAATTTCAATTTCTGTCAAGAACCATGATTACTGCCATCATAAATCCAGGAAGTTGGGTACTAAAAATATTACATTTCACATTCTGCAGAACAAGATGCCAAAATCAAAAGGAACTCAATACAACCTTTTGCACAGTGCAATCAGAGAACAGGAAAAAGCCCTTACAATCTGTACATATGGCATGGCTTTTTCGAACACAATAAACTGTTACAACAACAAAATGTTGTTAACAGCGCAGAAAGGGCCATTTGTGTATCTAGAAAAATTGAAGCACAGTCTATTCAGAAAAAAGAACAGGGATTATATTAGACCATACTTACAAGGAGGGATAAGCCAAGTGTTCCTAAACTTTACATTACAGTGCCTCCTGGTGGATTTTACATGTTATACACAGTTCTCTATAGCAGAAACTGTGTTCTCTGCATAACAGTTCTCTCTCTGCATAGCAGTGACAATATTCTTCAAATGTCATTTTTAGGGTTGTGGTTGAAAAAATAAAAAATAAATTTAAAATAAGATCAGATCTGGTCCATTTTCTGCAGTCACTATCCTCCAAATTGTATAGTTTAAATTTAAAGACAAAGACACGAAAAATACTGATTTAATAAACTTCATTTTGAGCAGGACTTCGTGCATGTTTGAATTTTTGACTTGCAGTTGCTCTATGTGGTCATCACTTCATGAAGAAGATGGATCATTTCTAACAATCAAATGGCATGAGAATGTTCTTAAAAACATCCGGACCAGTTCATTAAACATTATTATAAACATCATTAAAAGTTAACTGGGGTGGGGAGGCAGTTATAAACATCAACCCTTGAAGGAAAAAACAAACAAAAAAAAAACACTTCTGATGAATTAAAAAATAATTATTCAAACATGTCCACTGCAATTCTGACTGTCCTGAGACTCCAACTCTGTTTGCAGTGCAGCAAATAGTGCAAATTAGTTAAGATTTCAGTCCATAGGACCACATTTCCTCATTATATTCAGACAAGCAGGTGGTGTCTCCTGCTTGCTTTCTTTTTGTTTCGGTAACTGATAAACTTTTAATGTACCTCAGAAAGAAACTTTATACCTGGTAATTATTGCATGTGACACTTTTAACAATCATTTGCATATGCTTGTTTGGACCTGTGATGTGACTTCATGTTTCTCTTCTGACTTTTTTCTTCTGTGAGGGCTTTGGAAGCTCCACAGTCTGCTCAGACTCTGGAAGAGGACGGGAAATGAAAAAGGAAAAAAAGAAAGGGATCATTATTGTTAATAGTAGTAGGGGTGGTGGTAGTGGTGGTTTACTCAACTTTTTCTATTTATATATTTATATGGACAAATTACAAGTTTTGTTCTAAATACATTTATGTAAAAAGAAGGACTGAATAATAGTAGGAGTAGTTATTGTTATGCTGAATTCAATTACTACTCTGCGTGATGCTTCTCCCTCAAGTAAGTAAACCTAGAAACAGAATCACAACTGCTGAAACCTACTTTGAATCAAAGACATGTTGGGATTCGGCTTTTTGGAAGCCAGCAAAGGAAGCTCTTGGGGTTTGGAACCTGTACTGACCAGGGGTGCTGGGCCCACCGTCTTTAATCATAAAATTGAAAATGGAAACAAAACAGGGACAATGGCAACATTAATTGTATTTAAATGCATGCAATAATACAACAATGTAATACTTTTAAGACCATATTGTAATTTTGACATTTATCTAGAATTTGAAATGGTTTTTTTTGCCTGAGCTTCAGATGCAGCATCCTCTTCTGTTTTCTTCTTCTTTTTTCTCCTCTTCTTGGATTTGGCTGTTCCCCCAGAGGGATCCTCTATGTCCTTCTCATCTTCTGACTCCTGCCAGAACAAAGACAGACATGAAAATTATTCACATTGAAAATGAAGGAGGTGGATTTGGGATCAACACTGCAAAGTACAGAATTTGTGGACATAATTTCACATATTATAGGACTCAGGCTTTGATGGGTGGGAATTTAGAAAACATATATACAATATACGGTCATGCTTGGAATTAAAATAGCAGGCACTAACTTTTGCTGGTGTAAAAATAATATAAAAATTATCCAAAATGATACAGCCTCAGAAGAACAATAACAACGTTTCCATTGTGCCATTGTTTTTTCAAACAAAGCCAAACAACAACAACAACAAAAAAAAAAAAAGCAAAAGTGGGCAATAGTAAGTACCCCCTTACTGCTCAATAAGATTTAAGAGGGTAAATTGCAGCCAGGTGCTGTGAATCTGCCCTCATATAACTGATCATTACCTCTATAAAAGCAGAAGTTTTTGCAGTTGGCTGCATTAAAGCATACATGGTATGTTATGTAGGGTGGGTTAACACAATCCCAAGAAGGAACGGCATAAACAGTGCTTTTAGAGAGGCTATTGTTGCTGCAGATCAATCTGGAAAGGCTTATAAAACTATTTTCAAACAGTTTGGAGGTCTTAAAAGTAGAAAGCATTCTACACAGTTGCCCACAGTTCAATTGCGTTGAGGTCTGGACTGGAATGGCTGAAAAAAATCCTTTAATTTTCAGCCATTCCAATGTAAAAATGCCAGTGTGCTTTGGATCAGTGTCCTGTCGCGCGACCCATTTTCAACCAAGTTGTAGCTGTCGAGCAGATGGCCTCACATTCACATCTAGAATCCTCTGGTACAGAGGAGTTCATGGTTGACTTAATGACTGCAAGGTGCCCCCATCCAGTGGCGGCAACCCAAGCCCAAATCACCAGCCCTTTGAGACCGTGCTCGACAGTGGGTATGAGGTGTTTCAGCGGCAGGGTCTGAGATGTAGGTCTTGTTTTTTATTTTTTTCTAACTGACTTTAGGGTGAATGTGCTTGGACGTCCACTCCTGGGAAGACTGGCAATGGTCTTGAATGCTTTCCTCTTCTATATAATCTTTCTCACTGTAGAAGGCTGTACTCCAAATTATTTGCATATAGTTTTCTAACCCTTTCCGCATTGACGTGCAGCAACAATCACTTCTCTTAAACTACTGCTCATGTCTTTCCTTCATGACATTGTGTTAACACACCTGAATGCACCAGACTAGCAAATTGCCAAAACTTGATGATTCGCAGCGCTGGCTGCAACTTACCCTCTTAAATCAAGTAAGGTGGTACTTGGTATTGCCCATGTTTTGTTTTTTTAAAGCTTTATTTTTTTAAATAATGGCACAGTTGAAAAATTATGTTGCTGTTTGTTTGAGGTTGTATTTGCCTAATACCCACTACAATTAGATTTGAATTATGTTTTAAACAAACAAAAAAAGAAACTGAAGACAGCAAGACCTTCTTGGCAGCAGGCTGTTCTTTTGGCTTGGACAGAGGGGCTGGTGTAATGAACACAGAAGGCTCTTCATAGTTTCCCCAGTGCTCTGCTGGGGCATTCCAATCAGAGGTGGGGTCCACTGCTGCCATCCCATCTACAAAAAACAGAGCAAAAGTAAGGTGTAGGAAATCCCAAATGCTTATCATTTATTTTCAATCAAGCAGCAGTTCTTGTAAGGTTGTGTTTGGACACGATTCTTAAACACTTACTGAATCCAGACCATTCATCGACAACAGCACGAGGGCTTGTCCACTGTAGCTCAATTGAGCTTGATACTCCTTCTAAAACACGGAAGGAAGGTAAAAACAATATAGTTACTAAAAAACAACAAAAAGGAAGCGCTTTCAGCTTGTCACTTCAGCGGTCGCCACAGCATAACGTGTTCAGCACGCTGATTTGGCATGAGTTTGTACATTGGATGCCCTTCCTGCCAAAACTCTCCCATTTTATCTAGGCTTGGCACTAAGGTAGCCCTTGATGCTGGGAGGGGCCACACCTGGTGGCACGGCCTTCTGCATCCCAACCTGATGCTCTAAGACACCAGGCATAAGAAGCTATTAAAATACAGTCCTGTTAGGGATGGAATAAAATGGGCAGTCAATCAAAATACAGACCTGTGGTGTTTAGGGCCATCATGGACAAGGACACAGGGTTCATGTCCTTCTTTGTCCGGTCATCAATGCCAGGCCATGCTATTTGTGAGAGCACAGAGAAACACAATTTTATTGTTGGAATACTGTGCTGCCTACGCTCTCAATAGAGGTTTGAAGGACTTCCTAATAACTCCGCACTGCCATTCATTTATATTATAAAAACACCATCCTCTTTCCCAGACTTAAAGATATGATCTATTTTAAAATATTTAATGAAAAAGGCTACCGTCTATTTCCACTTCATAGCTGTATATACACAGTGCTTCAAATTGAAATTTCTGTCCACAATGAAATAATTGAATAAATGCAGTTAAAACTGGGAGTGATCAGTCCCTTGAATAAAAAGGCCTTTGAAATATACTGTTTACTCAACATAGTTATAACTACTCCCAAATACATTTAAGCTCAAAGTCAGCAAAGCCCTTTCATTGTTTTTCAAATCAAATATGTATAACAGAACAAAAATAATAAAAAAACCTCATCATTTTTTGTTTAAATATGTTGTACTACCAGTTATTTCTGTCTAGATTGAGATGGTACCTTGTGGCTCCTGTCCCCAGCGCTGGGGCTCAACTGTAGCCCTGTAATGCGGTGCCGTGGAAATGGTACTCCACTTGGGTCCCTCTACAGTACCCATCTGACCTGGGATCTTCAAGGAAACGTCAGCCCATCCTCCACCATTAACTAAGGGCTCCTCTCTCCAGCTGGACGACACTGAGGTACACAGAAAGTCAGACTTTAACATTTGTTAGTGCTGAAATACCTGGATAGCAAATCAGCATGGAAAGCAGATAATTAGGTTTAGACCAATCTTATTGGTTTAACCATCACTTTTAGATAAACAAGTTTTACTAAAAAAAAAAAAAATAAAGACAGAAAATGACAATTATTAAAAAATGTTTGTCATTGTCACTTATTAGATAGATCAAAATTTAATGTTCAGTGTTCTCTTTACCAGCTCTACTGGCTGTATCTCCCTTTCCAGTGGTTCTTGAATGCAGGGAGTCTGGAACTAAAAGAAAAAAACCTTGATTTAACTTCAGTCAAGTTATTAAGTATATGTGAACTAATCCCTACCTAGCTCCAAACAAAGCTGCTTAGTGAAACCGAAAAAATAATAACAAAAAGGAATTTTCAACTTTTTCTGACAGGCACAACTTTTTTATTACTTCCCTAGGCTTGAGTAGAACATAAAATCTTTATATTCTAACATCTATCAGACAAATACCATTGTTTCCTCTATTCTTTTTAACACTGGTTGGTGCTGTGGCTACAGGTGCTGGCACAATG
Organism: Channa argus; assembly: GCF_033026475.1. Lineage (NCBI taxonomy): Eukaryota > Metazoa > Chordata > Actinopteri > Anabantiformes > Channidae > Channa > Channa argus. The sequence continues at coordinate 14,700,212 of NC_090197.1, forward strand.
GTTTTGGGGACCTCAAAACCTCCGGGGCTACCAGAGTCTTCGGGACCCTTGTCCTTCCTGCGCTGCTGCCTCTTCTCTCGGTTACTGACTTTGGTCTCCCATGCACCTGATGGGCACAGAAAAAAAACGACAAATAGTTTGGTAGCCTGGTGTATGCCATGAAATGCAAGGGACAGTGTTTTAGATTTTTTACCCATAGGTTACTGTACACGGTTTACAGATAAGTGTACATCCCCCTACAAGCAGTTTTTATTGTAAGGGAATGCAAACTTAACTCTTAACTTCAAATAAACTAGTAAAAATGTTCTATCATCATAAGTAAAAAAAATGATTAAATGTGTGTATATTTATCAAATACTGAATTGAAAATGTACTTTGAAGAGACATGCACATTAGGTTACTTCGCATTAAATAACTTTAGCACGAGACATTATTTAATCAAAATGGTGGTTACGAGACGTGACAAGTGGAGCAGTAAGTGAGGCCAACCACAGCTAAAGTCATGAAAGAAGTTGTAAAAATTTAAACTATGGCAGATGTGAGTAGAATTAAAGAGTCAGTTTCAAAATGAGAAGTTGTGAAATTTCCCCCACAATGCAGACTTACCATCGTCAGGTTCCTTCCCATCATTTGTAGACAAATGCTGGACTGGTTTCACATTAGTCTTGGTTTTCTTCTTGTTCTTTTTCACCTGCACTGGGGACTGTACCTCATGCCCCTGTCAAAAGACACAACTAAATAAGTGAAGAAGAGGGTGTTAAAAAAAAAAAAAAAAGTATACTAATGGCAATTGTGTAACATTGCCATTTGAAACCATGCCACATTTGCCAATCTAACAAGGAGTGAGAGTAGGGTTTAGTAATATTTCACAATAACAAAATGTCTTATAGATTTTTAATAAATGTGACTAGCAAAACGTTGGGTACTCTACCCATTGACATCTACCAACAGTTTCAGGTCCTCTTAACCTTGGCAGCAGCTGCTCAAATATACCTTTTCAGTTTTGGTCTGTGGGGACGACTTCGATACCGCTTCAGTCACTTTAACTTCCTCCTGAGCTACAGTCACTGGTTGTCCATTAGAGTGAGTTTTCTAGTGGGCAAAGACAGATATCAGATAAACATGTTGGTGCTGATCATATTGGCCTGACTTCACCCCTTAACGGCAAATTAATCTAACATCAGTAGTACTGTAAACGTTTGTCTTTAGAAGAAATCTGCTTTTTCAGTGGGTTTTTCGAATGGAGTTTCACATTAACACAAATGCTGCCCAAAAACCCATCATTCTGAGACATGAATATTCTGTCTTCAACTTAAAACTGTTATTGTTGTTTACGTACATGATATGCAAACAATGCAAATGTGTCTTATAATTACAGTATACTGTAATGACATATAAAAGGTAGTAGTAAATGCATATAGTCAGCTGGCTGACGATAATGTTTTAACCAACTCGCGTTTGATAAAATATTATGGCCAATCACGCAGCTAATTAGCATTTATATCCAAACAACACTGGCTTTCTTTGTATATTTAGCCAACTAACGTTATTGTGTTCATTCGTAAGTAGGTCCCACAGAAAAACTGAATTTATGTGGCGTAAACAAAGTGTGGTGGTGCGACAGAACAGCCAAGTTAGCCCGCCCGTACTAATTTCAACGTTACACTCCGCAACCGTCGGAGCTAAAATAACAAAGGGAATAAATGTATTAAATGAGCTAACAGCGAGCTAACTGAGAAGAACATCAGCATCAGTTGTTCGCAGACACGCTTGTATTAGCAGAGCCATCGTGATTCGGTAGCCCGCTAACGCCGCGTACTGTACCTTGTCGGGGGTCTTCTTTTTGCTTTTCTTCTTCTGCTCTTCTGGCTTTGCAGCTTTAGAAAGATTGGCCTTGGCAGCTTCCCCGCTGCTCGGAATGACCGGGGATCCCCGCTTTTTCCCATCAAACGCACCGCCACAGACGGCGGCCCAGGACAGACAGAGTATCAACAGCAGACCCGCCGCCGCCGTGCACAGGATGACCCACGTCGGGTACAGCTCGGGCTTCAGACCCAAATCCACTCCGAACTGAGCACGAACATAAACTTGTCCTGAAGACAGGAGGTCCTTTAAGCGACTCGAAAGCAGTTCAGCTTTATCCAGCGCGAAGCCCTTCAAGTCCCCAGCCATCGTCTTAAATAGCGAAAACACTAGCAGCTAACTGTTAGCTATCATTTCCAACATCCGTATGCTAAAGGACGGAGGAGTGGCTAATGAAATCTGACCTTTGGGAGAAATCTCAGTGAAACTATAGTACGGAGCACATTGTACAGTAATATTCGATTCAGGAATTAAATCATTCCCAAAGCACGTTTGTAACCCACAATTAAGAGGGTGAAGAAAGGTGGCTTCATTTAGTCGTTACGCAGAAACCTCTTATAACTTGCATTTTATTGTACATTAAAAAATACAAAATGTTAAGAGTTCTTTAGAGAAACCAGCAACCAGAACTGCACACTAAATACAATATATAACATCTAGATTTAATTTTTTTTTTTGTATGTGCAAATAAGGTAGAAAAAAGTTGCTCATCATCTCTTTCATTGTTGGCTAAACCTGGGATCAAATATGACTGCAGTGTGTCATGGTCAAAAACAACATTCAACAGGATGTTCTCTTTTTTCACTTTACAAACTACACTGGTTGTTACTTGAGTCAAAATGTAATTCTCGATGTCCAAGCCCTCTAATGGTCTGCCTGAGAGTAGTTTTTAAAGTTTTCACCTTTAATTTGCACTATATATGCTGTTATGATAATATAAACATTTTCATAAGGCAGCATTCATCTACTGCATGAACAAATAATAAAATAAATTAACAAGTCAAATGTAACAAATATTTAACAGAATGTCATCTTAGTGTCAGAAGTCTGCATCAAGAGTGAATTCATAGTTCACTGTGTTTGACATGACTCCAAATCTCTGATACTCTCCGACCCGCTTCTCAAAGAAGTTGGTTTTCCCCTCTAGTGAAATGGACTCCATGAAGTCAAAAGGATTCTCAGCTTGATAAACCTTTGAAAAGAAGAAAATTTCACACTATTATAAAATAAACTAAACTAGTGTTACGTTACATATTTTGTTAAAATCCATTAAAATCATTAGTCAATAATATTTCAAAACCTTCAGCAAAAAATAGAGGTCTTACAGTCACACTTGACAGGATCCTGTTTTGACAGCACATTATGTTTTACATTTGACCTATTTCAAGATTTTAAAATATTCAATCACCTTAGCCAGTCCAAGATCAGTGAGAAGGCGGTCGGCCACAAACTCAATATACTGCTTCATCAGACAACTGTTGATTCCAATGAGATCCACTGGTAAGGCCTCAGTCAGAAACTCCTAGAATAGCAAAAAGGATATGTGTCTATATTTAAACAAGTACTATGACCTGCCAAGACTGTAGTTTGTAAACTCAGAGGAGAAAATCCGAAGAGCATAAACTTACAAGCTACTTTGTCTATTTTTATGAAAGTCAAAATAGAAAAAGTTAAAGGTAAAATTTAAAAAATGAGAAGCAGCAATATACTGTTACAAAACTTTATAATATAGGTGTTTTATAATGGGTAGTATTTTACACCCCCAAAAAACTGACCTGCTCAATGCCAACAGCTTTGGTGATTATGTCCTTCACTCTGTTCTCTGATGGCTTGTTTACCAGGTAGCTATACAGCAGACAGGCAAAGGTACAGTGCAGACCCTAAGAGACAAATCAATATATCACGACAGTAGATAGGAAATCAGAGATCAGCCATTATTTATGTTCACATGAAAATTGTGACCATATCACTACATAACTACTACATAAACTAACCCTAGAGCACCATAGCTAATCAGATCATTTTTAACAAGCAAAGTGGGAAAGGAATAGCTAAATCAAGTCAGCAGTCACACTGCAGGTCATGTAGCCAGGAATGCAGTATGGGAACTTCTTAGAGTGACCTGAAATGACACAAAAAACTTGTGCACTGTCAAACCTCAGTGCAGGTGTTTCAAACAAAGTCTTCCAAGATAAAAGTACTTGACAGTACTATGCCAGAACAATGGATAACAATCACCATGTTTTACTTTACATACCGCAAAATTTCACGTCTATCTAAAAATATAATTTGCAAGGCAACAATTTGCATTACATGGAGCAATGTGAGTTGTGTAGCCTGAGTTCAAACATAAATCCTCTTTATATTACATGATCATACTTTTTACAACTTTGTCTCAAATAAAGAGCTCCTTTCAACAGATATAACTACTTGTCTTGTTTGCCATTTCCACTAACCTCATCCCTGCTAATCAGTTCATTGGAGTACGTTAGGCCTGGCATTAGGCCCCTCTTCTTGAGCCAGTAGATTGCAGCAAATGAGCCAGAGAAGAAGATACCCTCCACAGCTGCAAAAGCCACAATTCGTTCCCCTGAGGCCAAAAAATTCAAAGTTACTGTTAATACCCCAAAATGGGAAGCTCCACCAGGTCAGACTTGCTCATGATATTGCTCATCAATGATATGATGATATGACGTTAACAATGTCATGTCTTCCTTACCAAATGTGGATTTGCAGTCATTTATCCATTGGAGGGCCCAGTCTGCTTTTCGTTTCACACAAGGCATGGTCTGAATGGCATTAAACAAGTAATCCCTAAACATAACAATTCCAGTTACGGGAGATAAAAGGACAACCTTACATTATTATTGATTACATTATTACTTCGCTATGGAATTATATTGGAGGCAGCTTGTTTGTGTTTTACTTCTGAATGAGCAAGCCAAAACAACATGATACATGTTATGGAAGAAATACTTTTTAAGTCCAGATACTTTTTAAGAATCATCCTATCGTGAATGAAATTGTCATCTTCCTAGTCTGTGGGTACATTAACAGCACAGCAGCTGTGAATGCAACGGAATCACCACAAAGTGGTGTTGATTTCGTCAGTGATGAACAGGTGTAGGTCTTTGTTTTAAATTGTTAAAAAAATAAGACACACAAAAATAACTTGTCAGTTTATGGTTACGCACTTACTGTGAGAAGGTTGAGTCATATTCCTTATCATCTGGCCATAACAACATTTTGAAATAATTTATACAAATGACACTTATACAATGCTTTTTTAACAAAATGTTTTATATTGCTATATTCAATTGTTTATTAAGCCACCAACTATCAAACAATGTGTCTCACACTGCGGTGGAAAATGTATGCTGTTATACTCCAAAGAAAAATGTAAAATTTAGAAAATTCCAATCACAGTTGGCCTAAAACTTGACTTCCCCTAAAGTTAAAAACTTAAACACCACGAGAGAGGACTAAACCAGTAAGTAACTGACCTCTCCTTCAAGTCTCTAATATATGTGTTGATGAGCATGCTGTACATCTCTGAGTGAACTGTCTCTATGAGGATCTGGAAGCTGTAGAAGGAGCGTGCTTCAGGGATCTGCACTTCCTGGCTGAACCTCTGCACCTGTTAAATTAGACAAATACAATGCAAAGGCTACTATGATACATTACTGTATGTAATAATACAAAAATACAAATTTAAACAACCGGATTTTAATTAGTCCTTCTTGATGGTTGTGGCACTCACAGTAGACATAAACAGCTGACTTATTAAAGAACAAATTTAGTCAGGTTGCACTTTGCAGTCATATAAAACATGCTGGTTAGGATATTTTCGAGGTGGCTATAGACGCTGATTGAGCACAGCTCACAGAGTTTCACTTTGGGATTAAATCGTCCTGCTCTGAATCTATAAATATTAGGCACATGAAAGAAATGTTGCACACTCTGCTATCTTTTCGAGGCACACATCTGTTCCAGCTGATTAACAACCTTCTGACCGCTCTCTCACCAGGTTCTCATTGACGATACCATCACTGGCAGCAAAAAAAGCAAGGACATGGGAGATAAAGTATTTCTCCTCAGGCTTCAACCTGTCCCAGTGCACAAGGTCTTTGGACAGATCAACCTGTAAGACACAGAGTCAGCAAATATTGATTGTTCAGTTTTATGCAACGATGTCAAGCTGTGTTGGACAGTCAATTGCGATTCATCATTAGATATACAAATGCATGCATGTATATTCAGGGAGGTTCAATGTGTGTGGCAATCTATCAGAAAAACGAAGTGTTGATTACAAAGTGCTATAAAGGTATAACGTAATATGAAACCGTAATGCATTAACAAGTGTTAAATTTGGTTCAATGATACATTATTTTCGCTGTAAAGTGGGTTTGTTGAGGGAAAGTTTTTTTAAACACTAGCCTTTAAATCTACCGAGCTAGCAAAATGTGGACCCCGCAATACCCACCTCCTCCACCGTCCAGAAAGAGGCTTGTGCCTGCTTGTACATCTTCCAAATCTCGGGGTATTGAATGGGGAAGATGACAAATCGTCTGGGGTTGTCTCGGAGCAAAGGTTCCGCCTCAGAATCATTTGGGCTTTTTCGATCTTCATATTTGAAGCCCTTCTACACAAAGAGCCCAGCATTGACACACAACAAATAAACATTTAGACTGCCATTGGTATTATTAGATGTCTCTGTTATTCCGTGTTATCGTTGAACTTTGGAGGACAAGTCTTACGCATATTTTTTTTTTTTTTTTTTTTGGTCCTTATCTCTTGAGTACAGTCCCTTCACTTAAAAAACAACTGGCCACTGCGCTTGCGCTTAACCTACAGTATGTGATAACGCTACGCTTGACAGCTAGCTAACATAAACAGGCAAAGCTAACTTTTACGTTAGCCGTGGTCCTCACTCATGGGATTAATGTGTAGTAACATTATATTTGTATAGACAAAAATAATTTAGTCTAATAAGCGCCGGCGAAATTAGCTAATTAGATAACCAGCCAAGTCCTCCGTTGTCGAAAACACACAAGCTAAATGGTTGACAATGAGCCCACATCACGTTATACTTCCCGTAAACACATTACACGCTTTGGCCACTCACCGGGTCTTTTACATTATCAAATAGCTCCTTCATGTTCGTTACATCCATTTCCTACGGTTACAATGTTTTCGCCCTCGGTGTCATTCGGGAGGACTCTGTTTGTCTCTTCTGGCTCGGTCTTCGTCTGCGGTACAACCTTCTGTGGCTGTACCTTTGCTGGTTAAAGCCATTTAAACTGACACTGATACAGAGGCGGAGCGGTTCCAGCGCGCGCGCACACGCACGCACACAACCTACGTTACAAAACCACCACACACTACAGAAACACATGACAGTGACAAGACTTCACACTTAAACGTAACTTCACTTATGAGTCATTCTTTGAGTAATTCAACAAATAAAGTATTACAAAAAGTAGCCCAGAGTAACACATTATTTTATTATACTGGAATGTAATTACACATGACACACCTGATACAAACAGAACAAATAGAGCTGTTCTCTAAGCTCAAATGTCTTGTGTTTTTATAATGACAGCATGACACAGTATGGAATCAGAGATGGATGTCAACCACCAAATTAAGACTACTAAACTGGTATATTGTGTATCCCCAACCTGAACACATCGTTTGTGCAAGCCCATGCACAGTTTTGGGACTTCAGCATAAACACTTGATGGAAGGCCATTGGTGGATCTTCATCTACCTGTGGTATAAAATGTTGTGAGCCTCTGAGTATATGTGAGCACATAGATGACAAAACAAACTGCACGGCTGTAGCTCAGCTCTAATCAATGTGTGTGTGTGTGTGTGTAAATGAGAAGCAACATTATAAAGCACTTTGGATAAAAACACTATATAGGCAGACTTTTTTTTTTAAAATATTTTTGCCACACAATATTCATTATAAGGACAATATAAATGTTGAGGAGGACAAGGGAGTTTTAGCTTTAAAATAAAATCTATTCTCAATACCTAGATGTTTTTTCAGGCAATTAAATAGTATAGTAAAAGTGTATAAGTGTATAATGATTAATTAAAAAAACAGATAAAATAACATAAAATCAAGTTATGTTAGGCTGCAAACTAAAAGTTTTAACTGTGAATTAGGTGCAGACTCATACTTATCAGCTAAACAAGACCAGCTTACCTGTAACTGTCCAAACACCATGATGAGGATACAACTGTCTATTGTGGGTTGGAAGTCTTGTTCTGTGATAATGTGCTTAATACGCTTGAAAGGCAGGTTCTGGGGAGTGGAAACATTATTATCATAAAGCGAAACAACATTGATATTATTTCTGTAAAGAAAAAAAAGGAGGTAGCTGTTCAATGCAGTGTGTACACAAAGGCAGGTACTCTTAGAAGACAGAACAATGCACAAGTGCTTCCACTTTCTTTGTGGAATGTGATTAATGCTAACCATGTAGGAAGAGGGTACTTACAACTAGTTTGCCTGTAATGGCTTCTCTCCCTTGAAATGGTGACCCTTCCCATGTCAAACAAGCATCAGCAGACTAGGAAAAGAGTAGGTTTACATCAGATACATGTAAATGCTATGATGCGTAATTTCATAAAACAGTAAGTGAATGTTAACTTAGAGGAACATTTTGATTTGCTGCAAATATAAGAGATGATTTAAATATATCTAAACATGCAATAACTGAATGTACAGTGACAAACATACATAAAGGTTACCCAGTCCCATCCTATTGGTATTGTCAAACTGGTTGTAATATTCTCGGACAAAGCCCTCTCCAATCTTTTGCCATATTTCTTTCTCGCAAGCCATATGTGAAGCTTTAGATCTGGGAAACAGAACATTGTCATCATTAGCTGGCAGTCACAGTTGTGGTAGACAATGGGATGTGTTTATGTTGATTAACACATGAAACATTGTTTTTCTGTGGTCATTTTTTTGCAGAATTCACGTTAAAAGAAAATCAGCATAGGAATTAAGGTAAATACTGTATGGATGGAGAGAGGACACATGTTCAGTGTCCAATTCTGTTTGTTCCACAATTACAACTGCACAGATGATACAACAACGTATTTTGGCAGAATCCTTGAAGGAAATACATACGCTTGAAATAATAAAAACTTCATGAAAGGATCTACCAGCCCTCATTGCTGTGTATAGGGTATTTGGATTGCATTAATAACACAGTACAACTTAATATCCATGCATATTTACAGGAAGGGTCCCATTTTGTGGACACTTTGAACTGTTTAAATAATAGACAGTGAGGGTGGCTGTCCGAGTTAGATTTTTTTTCAAAACACAAGCATCGTGTGTGTGCCTGTGTGCCTACACACATACACAAATATATATATATATATATATATATATATATATATATATATATATATATATATATATATATATATATATATATATATATATATATATATATATATAACATTTCATGGGTTAATTAGTTTAGTACTGCTGATAGTGTAGCTTAGATGATTATACATCTGAAGAAATAAAAACTTTCATCTTCTTTTACTTTCACCTGTTCCCTTTCACAGGCCACCACAGCGACTCATGTGCCTCCATCTAACTCTGTCCTCTTCTCTCACACCAACTAACTTAATGTCCTCTCTCACTACATCCATAAATCTCCTCTTTGGTCTTCCTCTAGACCTCCTGCCTGGCAGCTCCAACCTCAGCATCCTTCAACTGATATATTCACAAAAAAACCCTAAAAACGTGTCAACCTTCTTAATAGTATTCAGCTCATGGAAAACGCACGAGATCTTAATCGGTTGCAACAAAGAAAACAGAACTGACAAACACAATCGCAAATATATGTTATAGCTGAATTTATTTAATTATCACTATGTAAACAATTGTTTGTTATAATAAATTCTGTAACCGGTCCAAGTCATATTAAGGTATCTTAATGTTAACCCGGGCTTGGCAGTTTGACAGAAAATCCATCAAAAGTTACTATTGGGACCCACAAGCAACACCAACACCAAGTAACTTATGGCTAACGATTAGCGCGTACACAGAGACAGGATGTTCCCGGAAACGTTTGCCTATGCATCGAATTGATCTTCGTTTCATATAGTTTTACCCGCTTCAACACATCTAGTGCACTACCACTGCTAAGATATCTAATTTGATTCCAAATACAGTTGTTTTACATGCTGTTGTGAAGTTTAAGCTTACTTTTTCAAGCGGCGGATAAAGGCAGCGTGGAAAAAATTCAGTCCAATGGCGAGTTCCCGCTTCCTCTGAGTTATGACAAACTTATGACGTCGCTTAGAAACCGACCAATAAAAGCCCAGAAGATTTTCGGAAGAAATCCTGAGTTTAGTCTGTCAGGTTTCGAGCGGCTGAATAGACCGATGCCTCCAAGTGTTCGGCGTCATGTATTGCGTATATTAAAATATATGTTTTAATAACAAATATTTCATTATATCCTACATCCTTTATATTCAATGAGCGATTAGAACTTAACTTAAAAAAAAACGTATCTCAGGGCAACACCTCTCTTAACTTAACTCTTAAAATCACACTAACCACTATTAAGGACAAGCTTGAGAGAAGACATTAAATGAATACGCAACAAGTCTCAAATAAATCTTTAATGGCTATTTAAAAAATGTAAAACATAATTAACCAACTCTGTAAATTAAACAACTTTGTTTCTAACTCTTTTTAGCAAATAATATATCAAATAATGATTTACAGCTATATGGCCATTATTGATAAAACCTTAAGAAGGCGAAGGGTAACATTGCATTTCTAAGGTACAGCTGCCTTCTAAGTATGAAATCCAAGGTTCCTCCAGTTACAAAAGTCAGTCACATCATCATTCTGCAAAAACTCTGATTCATCAAACAGTCTGACTAAAAAAACTAACACAACCAAACTATACTGTGCTTTTTTTTTTTACATTTTGTTTTTTGGCAGACATTTTTATCTAAATGGACTTACTAGTGAGCTTTTTTTAAGTCCTTTATAAATGTAGCTTTATACCATCTACCATCCATTGCCAGTAACATCAGGTTAGCAATAAAGTGAGTATATTTGAATGGAAGATACTTAATGCTTAACTGGATGAGACTGATATTGCTTGGGGTAGAGTGATGAGACATTACAAGTAGAGATGGATTCATAACAGCATGCACATCTTTATAAACACCAGTCAGAGCAATGCAATTTATAAAAAAAAGCTGTATTAGTTCTTCACATAATACATATTAAGATTTTTACAGCTCCTCCTATTGTACCGTCTTTATGGTGCGATGAATTTGTCTTTGACTTGTCACAAATCTGAGATTTGATTATTTTCTTCACAATTAGTGAAAACAAGACTGACAGAAAAAAGAACAAATTAGGCACTTTAAAATTCATTTTGCTTCAGTTCAGTGCTTGTTGCTGCCAGGGAAATGACACTCAAAAATTCAGAATGTCTTCACGCACTTGATATCTGGAGACTTGTTTATGAAGGCTACTATTGCTTTGTTGAGGCCACTGCACCAACAGATCCTCATGAAATAGATGGCAGTAAAAAGGTGTCTCTACAGTTTCAGCAAACAGGTCTCTGAGGTTAGAACCATGTTGTATATGACATGTCCCAGCGTGTCACTGTTGAGGCTGTAATGTGAAATAATCATCTGTACGAAAAACACCGGGGATCTCTTGATGCGCATGCGCTGCTGGTCGTCTTGGGCTGGCCGGTTTCTGTCAATGACCAGACACAAGTTCATTCAAACTGTCCACTAGTACAGCCTTGGTAGAATTACAATTATTTCTGTGAAAGGGTTTTGTTAGTTTATTGGAAAAGATATTCATGATCATCATGAGTAAATGTGAGAAGACATAAAATCCACAGTTACAAAAAAAAAAGCACAATAAGTATATGAGGGAGTTCTTACATTTAAGAAACTTGGGGTGCTCATTGTGCGGAGGATCTTTTTGAAAGCACCCGGAAGTGTTCCTAAGTCTCCCTCTGCCTGTGTGACCTGCTCCTCCATGGCACTGACATTAGCAGCAACCATCCTTACAAAGGCCTGCAGCCACAGAATAAAATGACAAAAGGTCTATCAGAAAACTTAATTCAAGCTAAACAAACAACAAACAACATCATGTAAATAGATCAATGGCTTTCGGCTTGTCCCTTCAGGGGCCACAGTGAATGCACACAAACCCTACTTCTAATACATTAAAACACAGCATTCATGTTACATGGAGTTCTGAATCCCAATTTATATAATTTTAAGACTCACTGATCAAACATGCAGTACAAAAGCATCAAAGCTAATATTTTTATAAAGCAGCCATCCCATTCAACCTCACAGGTAAAAACATTAATTACCTCTAACTTATCAATTCTTCTGTATATTTGTCTCATTTCAGTAGACTTCTGCTGGATCTGAGGTAGGTTTTCATTCACTATCTGGGAGGTATCATTACGGATCTGGAGATGATACATTAGAACATGTGAGACAAATATGCATGCAATTCAAATGAGGTACAGGGTAATTACATTCTTTGATACTGTCAGTTTTCTAGCTTACCATGTCTAGCATACCAACAAACTCGTCTACTCTTGTCAGCATTTCTTCCAAGCTCTTCTCCAAGCACAGAATCTAAAAGCAAAGCCATTAAAAGAAAAAGTTGTAGGGGATTGACATTACTCGTTTCCCAATAAGGGAAGAAAGATACACTCACCAGCCACTTTATTAGGTACACCTGTACAATCTAATGCTATCCCATACAGCAGCTCTTCCATGAATTCTAATTTTACAATGTAATAATTTTTTTCAGTAAGATATGTGAAACTGTATTAGATAAGAACTGTCAAGATGACCTGGTCTGTCATACGTTCTCTTTATGTTTATTTGCATAAACATGTATGTACCCACATATATATAAAACTGCAAATAAAAAGTTTAAAAAGAGAAAAGACAAGGTTGCAAAGCATTTCACACTGTGCAAACTCAAACTGCTAATTAAACATCAACCTTAAATTTATGTAAATGTCCCTGTTAACTTCAAATTTAGTTCAACTTGATACAACTAGATTATGCTGGAATCCAATAAAATGTCTTAAAATCGCATAAGGAACCACAAGATCAAAACACAGGGGCCTTTGTCTTCCTACAGAGGCAGCCTGCTCACTCAGCTTCTATATAAATTGCCTGGTTTCACATGCATCCAATTAATGTCAACTCAGGAGTGACAGTGAACTGGTCAGTTGGACATCACGAATAAGACATAAGAACACATAGTCAGAACTCAGAAGCACATACCTCTACATTTACTGACACTTTTTCTGAGTTACCTGACTGTGAGCTCAGGTAGTTTGCATGTTTCTCTTATGACAAATATGATTTGTTTGTTTTGTGATCAACAAAAACCAGAGGCAAAATATCTGGCTCAACTTAACGACTGTTAACTGTGCCATAGAAACAACACCAAGGTGATCTTGATTGTCTTGATCTTTTTGAAGATTATTTTAAAGTAATAGTTGAAACACTCTTAATGGGCAGCAATACAGTGTCCCACATCTGTAAACATAGAAGGTAGGATAAAAAGACAGGTTAAAAATCTGTTGCAGTCCTTAATTGTGACTTAAGACTTAAATCATAAAAAGGACAGATGCCATCTTAATGCTACTGTTATTAATGTACAATTTTAAGCTATAAAAAATGTTAATTAACAGGTTTGAAATAGAACTGTTCTGCAGTCGTTCTCCAGACGGTAGGTAGTCAAACAGTTAAATAAAGGTTTCGGCTGGCTTATAACTGCTCTATAAAGCAGTATTAAACGACATTGCACCCTAGAAAGTGTTTATAACTGGTGCCTCAACATAGAACGATACCACAGAGAACATTACCTAGTGTTAGCGCAGTTAGCTTGTTTCCTGTCAACAAAAACCATAAACCCAAACCTCTTCTCCAGCTGTCGCCCTTATGTAGGATGAGTAGCAGACGGCGGTGTTTCTCAGGACTTGGTCTTCCTGGTCTGGGACGTGCTGGTCGGTCGTCCCGGACTCCGTTTCGTTGAAGCTTGGGCTCTGAAGGTTCACGTTAGCTGCTGCGCCAAAGCTGGGGCTCTGCGACACGGTACCGCTGCTGAGGATTTCGCTCACCATGGACAGGCTGCTCGTACTCTGGGACACGATGCCGCTATCCCTGCTTATCTCAGCGCTGGACTCCTCAAGAGGGGACAGAATTCCCACCCTGTCAATCCGATGATGGTCCATGTCGCCCGTCTTGCTGATCTACTGCCGTGTTTTGCTTTGTCAACTGACTGGATCACGTGTTTTGCATTGCGGATGGTGGCTCATAAGGGTCAATACAGTAGTGCGCAGCAAAGCGTTAAACGAATTGCCTTTTTTTGTTTCAGTTTACTTTCAATTTAATCTGCCTTTTAAACTGCACTGTGAGTGTTCGCAAAGTAAAAGAGAAGTCAAGGCAAAAACAAAAGACCTTGTTGTGAATAGTTTGAAAGATCACTAGTTCATGGTGTCAGATGAGATGTAATAAGGAATACCTTACATATTATGGTGATGTGTCTGGTAGAAAAGGTAATAGTTAAACAAGCATAATCTCTTAACCAAAACGCAGCAATAATTCCTGAAAAAATGAGTAACCTATTGTCATATGCCTACAAATGAAATGAAGACCGTGATGTTTTGTTAGGCTGATATTCTGTGTCGATGACAAATAATGTCGTTCCAATCTCGCCCAGCAGATGGCATCAGTCAGCAAAGCACAGATGCAGACGCACTCTTTTGCCTGAGATTGGTTGATAAGTTTTGCAACACCTTTCAAGTAGAGTGGATTGTCAAAACTGTTCATTTAAAAAAAGGGTTTCATCATTTCCCTTTTAAATAAATTAAGTTAGACATCTAGAAGTAAAACAAACACATAGCCCACTGTTTGTGAATTAAATGGCTGTCTTATTGTTTCAAAATTTAAATTACCTACTTTTCATTTTTTTAAATCTCTAACAAGACTTTATAAACACCAATCATTCTACCCTTATATCGCACTTAGAACTGACAATGGAACATGCGAAGAACATGTCTTTTGCACCTTAGTGCTAAAAGTCTACTGCATGTGCACAACTTCTGCTGAACGCTTAACATTTTTTATGCAAAGGTTGTCATGTGATTTAAATTTGGGTTAGGTCACTGATGACAAACATGTGTGTGACAGAAAATCCACAATATGCTGACTGGCAGTGCAGAGACCGGTTGGGTGATCTATTAGATGTTTGAGCTGTGTGGCATCCCCCTAGTAAACACAGCACACAAGCATTAATTAGCAGAGACGTGTAAGAGGTTTGTTTCTGCTGGCAGGCATCTGACCCAAAACAGAGCTGCATTCCTTCTTCATATCCAGGTCAAATTGTATTGGCTGTAACCAACAGCTACAGGATGATAAAGACTGGTTTTGTCTGAAAGAGAGAAATTCAACCTTGAGATACCTTTTTTTTTTTTTAAACTTTGTGATGTCTAGAACGTAATTGGAGTGAGGGTCAACTGACAATAAAATTGCTTATCTAAGTTACAAGCCCTCATTGCAGTTTTGCTTAGTTTTCTGTGGTTATAGTCAAAAACCTCTGCATGGTTTTACAGATGACACAGAATGGTTATAGCCCCAGCAGTAATTTCCAGAGAAAGCACACGCCATATAACATGTTTTGTGGTTATACATTCTTGGTCTACAGATGCTAATGGTGGTAAAGAAATGGGATGTCAGCCTCTTCAGTGATTATTTGCACTGCTGACTGTTAGCAGTGAGCCAAGAAAATATCAGTGACTTTTACTTTTAAGGGAATGGGACAAAAACTAGATGTAAAACCCAGTCGAGCTGATCTAGAAAAATTAGGTCTGCAACTATTTTGTGTCTACTAAACATTTTTCTTTGGTTAAAAAAACAAAAACAATAAAATGACCAACTGTGCCCAACTCAGGTGAGGAAAGGGAGGATTTAAACTGAAGTAAACCACAGGTCACCAACCATTATCGGCCATTAGAGCATTCTAGTAAACTCAGCCTTGTCTCAAATGCCCCACTTTCCTGATATTACTACTTTTCAAAATAAACATCACATCATTTAATTAGCAAAATTTTAAGACAGAATAATTTATTGGAACAGATACAAGGACTTGATCAGAATCGTCAATGCATAAAAGACCTATTAAAAAAAGTCATACTCTACACAGAATATAAGAAATATAGATTTACTATTTAAAAACTTCCATAAGCAACCCCAAGTTGGTCCCAGTAATAAGAATGACAAAATTTTAAAAGTGGTCACTAACAAAAATATTAGGCTGTAGGCACATTCAGAACTCTAGGATACAGTGGACTTGCCCCAAAACAGTTATTTGTTCTGATAGTTATTACATACAAATCTTTTCATGTAAGACAAAGACAACCTTAAAAATACAAGACATATATACAAAATATGTTCTTTGTTTACTGGCTTGTAACTTCCTATATCAATTAAGATTTAAAACAAACATAAGTTGCACAATTTGGATCTGACAAAACACATTTTGCTCACATTTATCCAGCCTGGTGTTCCAGTTTGAGTCTCTGAGCAGTTCTGATGTTTATGTCTCTGAGTGTTATGTCTATAGTTATTATAGGGTAATGACTGTGCCATCCTCCTCCACTCCTCCCCTGGGCAATGCAAGACTATTTCGTGGGTCCGTTTTCAGGGAATTGAGGATTTTGTGCAAGCTGCCGTTGCTGTGGCGGAGGGCCGTGTTGCTGCTGTGAAGAGAAGGCTGTGAGGGGTGGTGACTGTGCTGGAACTGTTGGTGCGTGTTGTGCTGTAGGTTCAGGTCTTTGTGGAGCTGGTAGCTGAGGCTGCTGTGTTGCTGGTGGTGGTGGGAACCTCCGTTAAGGCTTGGCTGGGAGTGGAAAGAGGCAATAGAAAGCACTGATGAAGGACGTGTAGGTGGGCTGGGAGGTACCACTGGGGCTGAAATGGTTGTTGCTGTCTGCTGGTGTGTACGAGACACACTGGACACCAGGGAAAGATTAGACCTCTGGGATGGACGCTTGAGGCTGCTCTCAATGACAATATCTGCATCTTCGTCACTCTCCAGGTCATCTTGGTATCCATGTGCTCCGGAGGACGTCACCCCTGCTGAGGCCACGGACAAACTTGGGTAACCACTTGACCCGCTGCTGTCAGACGACTGGCCTGAGCTGCCAGAGATTCTGCTACTGCGGACCACATTGTTGCGCTGGTTCACCGGCTTGACTGTCACAATCAGATTGTGGCTGTTGGCGATCATCATATCCGTTACCTGATCCAAGGACTTTCCAGTTACCTCAATGCCGTTCACCTCCAGCACCTCATCATTAACTGCCAGCAGCCCAGTGCTCTCTGCCAACCCTCCAGGCACCAGCCGAGAAATGAAGATGCCCGGAACTTTCTCCAGCCCATGCGGTGTCACCCGGACACTAGTTCCATCTCGGATGTAAAAACCCAGGGGTTTGTCCGAGCCATGACGATAGAGTCGGACACGCCGGTGAGATTCAGGTAGGATGTCCACATCAATAATGGAGGACACAGGACGGAAATCCTGGGGCATGCTGATTTGGATGTGCGGCCGCTTACGAATAAGGTCGTTGTTGCGCAGTGCGACCACCGCCTTCTTCTTACGAGTTAATGTGTTGCTGCCAAAGTTGGCATAGTCAACCTCTTCTGCAAAGAAATACAGGAAGGCAGAAAAGAGAGGAAAAAAAACGATTATTTTTCTATCATATATTAAGTTCAGTATTATAAATGTATATGCAAAGAAATACAGGAAGGCAGAAAAGAGAGGAAAAAAAACGATTATTTTTCTATCATATATTAAGTTCAGTATTATAAATGTATATTTCTTTTATTATTACAAATGTTTCTTCCCTACATTTTAAAATGCGCACACACAAAAAATGTTGAACACGATTTGTAGAGCAGCAAAAAGAAAAAGAAGAAGAAAAAAAAAAAGAAATGATGTGCAGACCAAAAAAAAAAAAGAAGTTTGAGGGGGGATTTTGACAGTTCAAACAAACTGAAAACAGAAAAGATTCCATCCATCAGCTACAAAAACTGTACACGAACACTTCAACATCTGCCTTATCCTTTGAATCAAACCACCTGGCTTATAAACTCAACAACCTTTGTCCAAACTATGCACAGACGTGCTTTTAAAATAATTCCATACAAATTTCTACATTAACACGATTCTTATTACAGAAGTTAACAAATCCAGCCATTGTATGAAGAACTTGTAAACAGGCCAACTAAATACAGACACACATTGTTGCTACTTAAATATGGTGTGTGTGTGCGCGCGCACGCATGTTCAGATAAAATGCTGAGTGTGCAGAGCATTCCTTTCTGTGCTGACAGAGGTGACACGCCTTTCTGCTACTAAGCAGCAGCTGTAGAGTTTCCCAGTGTGCATTTCCAAACCCAGATAAACAGGCACATCCTCACAACAAACACAGAAATCCAAAACAGACAAAAATACTGATTGTCCATTCAAGGTATTTGGCCAATTACAGTATAATACAAGCAAAATCATCGAAGATCCGCTACCTTTAACTAAGTATAACGTGAACCCAAAAGGAACATGAGAGAGTGCATTCTAAAAAGATATAGCTGTAAGGGAAGATCCCCCTTCACTTTAAGCACAAAGGTTTCAACTGGAGATTTAGAGCAATGAAAGAAACAATGAAAACCTTTATGGTGGACTAGATTACATATACTGTGGAATAAGGAAAAGAGGGGTTGGTTGAAGGTTGAAGTTTAGCTGCATTTCACACAAGAATATGTTCCATGGTGGGAAAAATAAGATGTAGGTTCTGAGAAGGAAACATTATCCATGTGTGTTCAGCTTAATGACAAAATATAACCTGGTCTCAGTAATCTTCCTTTCTCAGGCAGACAGGAAATCTGGACGCAGCACAACTTGATGTGACAGGAAGTGACGGTCCCCAAGCGGGAGCTCCTGCAGTTTCATGGCAACAACAATGAGTCATCTTTGCCCTACTGCTGGACACCTGCTTTATAAAATTACTGTGTGTGTGCGCGAGGGTGTGCATCTGTGGGTTAGCACACTGGAACTTTTGGCCCAGTCTTCAAAGTGCTCTATAAGGACAGAGAACACTGAAACAAATATGGCATCTCTGAGATGAGCCAGCTGGCCAGTCTTTTTCCCTGCCTTATCCCTGCCTTATCCCTGCCTTATCCCTGCTTCATAGGAGTATGGACGTGTGCCATGCGACTCCCCATGCACTGCTGAGTCATCATTAATGTACGTCTTCTACTTCCAGCACCTCCGGAGCAGAATGTTGACTAAGTAATGGCATATGCTGCTACAAGGTTAGAGAAGAAATGGAGTATGAATAGTCTGGGAGGAAATTGAGAAAAAATTGGTATGCGCTCACTTTCCCAGTGCAAGTCCTTACAGGTCAGGTGAAAAGCATCCGCTTGTGTTACACTGACACCAAACACAGAGCACATGGGGAATTGGCAATGACTGTTGACAAAGGGGGGGAGCATAAAGAAAATGGAAAAAAAAACAGGAGAATAAATGACTGAAAGAGTAGATTAGAGTCTCTAAGCACAGCATAAAAATGTTGAGCTCACAGACTTCAGCAGAACTGCTGTACCTAAAGTACCTAATATGTGATAAAGAAATGCCACTTACCGACCTCTTCTGTTTAAAAGTTTGTCGTCATTTTCATCACAAGAGCATCGGAACATCCTTAAACGTATAATGTATGGTATTTTCTATGAGTGTCGTAGTAGAAGCTGAATTGATTGAATCCAGACAAGGTATTTGCTACAGGGCTGGAATTTCTGCCACAAGTGCAAATCTTCCTGATGAGAACCATATTGGAGGGGATCGCATCTGATTACAGGTCCGGTGTACCAACCTAACTCTTTCACACCATCACCTCTGTGTGACACCAACGTGCGCCACATCACCAGCATGTTTAGTAAAACAGTCTCTCCTATGCATTAAGCTTTAATTATACTTTGTACCATCTCACAGCTGTACTGCAAAACCCAATAAAAACTCTATGTTGGTGTAATTTGTTTAAACAAAGCTACAAAGACAAAAGGTATATTTGATATATCTTAGGGCAATACGGGTGAAGATGATTGATTTTAGTTGAGCTCAGCAGAGAGACAACAGAAAACTTTGTGCTTAATGCAAGTAAAGTAACAGATAGCAGGGATAGAAAAACTGATACCACATAGAGACCGATTTAGTAAAAGTGGTTATTTATCTAACTGAAATGTCAATAAAAGGCTCATACTACATGTACCTACCTATATAATTAGGAAAATTCAAGTAATGTCACACTGTGGAAGAATGTGACAAAGAGAAGGCATTTAATCAATGTGTTTTTCAGTCCAATCAAAAATGTCAAACATTTCTGTCTTCCAACTTCAAATGTGAGAATCTATTGCTTTTATTTTGTCCTTAATGGTAGAAAACTGAACATGTTTGAGCCAACAGGCTGTAGGATGATTAGCTTTTATCACCAAGGCATTAATCAATTTATCAAGACAAGTAGATTCATTCATGATGACAGTAGCTGTTAACCTTTAAATGTTTTAGGCCTGCCACAAAAAGTAAGGCTGAAAATATATTCACATAGTAAGTGAAAGCCCTGGAGCATCATGGGATTATAGGATGTAGTGAGGTCATCAAGACATCAAGCCAGAGAACCAGACAGTGGCTACAAAACCCGTCCATCTGTCTAAGTCAATTTGCAAAGGCTGGAGCAGCATACTGTAGACCAGTGCAATCAAAAGGAAACTGCTTTTACTTTGCAACTTTCACATTATGTTCTCTGCCACTGATGAGTTTTAAGGGAAAAAAACAAAATACAAAAAACACCCTATTACTAACATTCTAAAGGTAAACTTACATGCACTTCTGTAGGAACTACTGCAACATTTATGTGTTATGTATTGTAATGCTTCTTGCATTGTCCTGCAGTCCAGGATAATGTGACATTAGAGATGAAAAGATAGCATTTCCTACAGCAATCCAATCTCATAAAAGGCGAGTGATTTCTTAAAAATAGCTAAGAAAGAATGACCTATTAAGCATTGAAGCAAACACAGTTCTGCCCAGTGTGACACACACACAAACACATACACTCTGGCACAAAGCAAGTCTAGGTGAAAATGTTCCAGCCGATCACACAAAGGTTATCGTAACAACTCCCGACAAATCTAATCCCTGCTAAACCGAAGCATGATGGGTAAGCCAATCTGAACCTGTTGATCAAAGGCTGTGGGGTCACCGACAAGAGTTTGCAGGCTCAACAGCACCTCAGAGCTAAAGCCTATTACGAAGACTTGATGCTTCAATTAGCTGCTACTCAATATCTACACAATGCTGTTTAATATCAAATAAAATTCCCCAATCAGGACATAGAAGATAAAGGGAGAATTTAGGTGATGCACAATCTAGAAACACCAACTGTGCTTGGAATGTGCATGCGGACACCAGGCATTTGTGTTCACCTTTAAACTTTAGTTTCTTCTGAACTATTCCAGGGAATTCCACCAAAATCCAGCCAAAAGCAGAGCTAAATGCTAACACTGATGGAAAAGCTTAAATTTACTTAAATTGCATTTAACATCTGTAGTCAGAGTATCAGTGAGGGTAATATGAGAGTTCAGGAATAGACAGTGGGATATCACCACTACAAATATATGTCAGCCTTGTAGCATAAATTCCAAGTGCTTTTCTAAGGAATGCTCAAGCTGAATCTAAAAACTAATGCGGCTCCAATCAACAGCTCATCCAAGACCAGGTGAAAGAGGTCAGAGGTGGAAAACGGCTTCAAGATTGTGTCTACATTTTGCTTTGTGTGTGCGCGCGCGTGTGCGTGTGTGTGTGTGTGCGTATGTGCCTGATGCTTGAGGAATGTGGGGTAAGTGTAGATGGAGATATCTCTGAACAGGTTGAAGACCTGCTTAACTTCTTAAGACAGGCACAGACTGCTGTCAACCGAAACAATTGGCCATTTCAAGCTTGCCAGGATACCGTTTTAAGTAATGAGATCCATCACTGTCATAGTGCTTCAAAATAGGCCACAAAATAGCTGGCAATCAGATTACAATTAGCTAGCAAACTGAAAGTAGAGGAGGAGAAAGTAGGGAGGAGAAGAAAACAGCTAGTTAACTATCTGGCTTCTATTTAGATACAATCTGAATGCCTCATGTGGTTTTTAAAGTAAAGGCAAAACATGGAAAACTGTATTTGTTCCACTAAAGCTCACCTTTAGTTAACTGGAGCTATGAAAAGAGGGTCTTTTAGAGCCCCGCTGCTTTTCCATCACCTCCCATAAAAAGACAGGAATCTAGATAAAGTTTTATGATCAACCAATAAGGCCTCAACACACTTGTTCCTTACAGGTCTTCTTGCGTTCACTTTTAGATCTACACCATTGTAAACAAACCGAAAATCATCATGCATCTGCATGCATGATGCAATTAATAGTATTCAGATATTTATCACCAGAATTCGTAAGAGGTGTGTGTGTGGTACACGTCACTGTCAATAGGTGATGTGAAAAGATTCATCTGTTCCTGGATTAACAATAAATATGCAACAACCACAGTCCAAACATTACTGGGATGCTTTCAATTCCTAACAACAATGCAAAAGTTCATACCTATGATGTTTTTTTAAGAGGCTTTTGGAATTTGGGGCTTTGTATAAGATTTGTTATACCTGTGCTGGAAGTGGACTTTTGTGGATCATCATAAGGGCAGGAGAAACAATTGGTGCAGGATCTTAATCCAGAATTAATATAAATATTTTTGTAATTTGTCAGTGTTTAGTCTACGGTTCTGGCATGTACCTGCATGTCCTGCACATGAGCAGTGATCTGTATGAATAGAAATCTTTGTGCTTGATGGCAAGTAATAGGAGCAACATTCTGTACTCAGCTTTAAAAAAAAAATTAAAAAAATTTTTTTAAATAAACTCCAGGCTCAAACTCTGACTGTCTGAGTCACAGTCAGTGTAGCTGTAAGAAAATATTTATAGGCACATACTGTAAAATACAACTAGTACATAAAAATAAGCCATTAAAAGAGCTTTTTGATCATTTCTAATAGTAAAACTAAACTATCAGTAGTGCTTGTCTGACTTAGGGCAAAGGCGACAGTAGTGACACCCTGCTAATAGCTTTAGTGGGGCCCCTCAGGGGTGCAACCCCCCCTTATTGATATTCCCAACCATTGATATGACACAGACACAAGAAGCCCAGCTGAGGAACTTTATGAACACAATCTTTTAAAGTTGCATCAGAAGGTCAATACTATGGCAACACTAGATCATGCCAATAACTCAACATTAAAATTGGGTACTGAGATATGTGAATATTTTGAGCAGGTAAAAGAAAAAAAAAGGGGGGGGGGGGGGGGGGGGAAACACAGAAGGAAGAAGCTTTGGCTGCACAAAAAAGGTTGGAAAATATACCTACTAAACAACTAATAATTAAAACTCATTGGATTACATAAAGAGCTCACCAACTCATCTCTTTGTTTTCATAGCTCATGACAAATTGAGATTATGAAAATGCGCATTTTTCAGAGCAGGGTGAAGTATTTTTCTGGACAGTCTAAAGTACACTACAGTGTATAACTCCAGTCTGTTGCTGTTTCTACAGCATATCCAGCTACAGTCTATCTATACAAGTGACATTCCTGCACCCCAACAACCCTGCCCCCATGATGGTCTTCAGCCAAGCGTGACAAAGTGCTTAGTGACAGGAGAGACCATAATCATTGGAGAGCGGGAGAGACGAGGCTCAAAGAGGAAATAGTGAATAGTGCTAGACCCTGCTGCCTTTTGCATTAGGTCACTGGATGCTGTGGCAGTGGGCTTCATTCTTGGGCCCCACAGACACACGCACAAACATAAAAGCTTTTGAAATCACCAGGAATATGGCATAAAGTAGAATGGGATGAAATGGGGCCACAGGACAACAAGAGAGCCAAATATAATACAGTACAGTTGGCATGTGTGTCCACAGACATTTTTGCTTTAGCCACATCTACATGGTTTGCCCCTTCTGCATTAGAAAAGACATGCATTAATGAAACGCAGAGGGTTCTGTATTGCTGTCTCCTCATAGCGTGGGATCCGCAACAGCAAGTTTTCATGACTCTCGTGGTTTCATACAACACATCCAAATACACAAAAATGAGCTGAATAGCAAATTTCAATGTTTCTTTGCCATGCAGTAGAACTGCAGAGAATACTAAAAAAGGATTTTTCTCTTCCAGTGGAGTTACATTTACTTGCCAGGTCACTTTTTTTTCTCTTCTATGCTTTGTCAACATAAAATGCATGTGGAGCCACTTGCAATGGGACGTGCACAAATAAATGTAAGGAATGAACTAAAACAATCAGTATGCTTGGATGTCTCTTCTCTTCCCATCTGGAGAAGCCTGGGAAGTCTGAGTTTTGAGGCAGACTGCTTCCAAGGCATTCTGCTAACACTAACATGGAAAAAGAATCTAGACAGAATAAAGACTAACTTTTTTTTGAACATGCAAAAATATTTCACATTCTTGCAGGGGTGGTTGAGGAAGAAGCTTGACAAACATTTGTGGATATAATTGACAGCTGGACTTACTGGAAGTCTGGGACCTTGTGCATGCTGTGTCATGCTAGGTGCTCAATAAAGGAGGAACACGCAGACACGAAGAGTAACTACCTTACTCAACATTTAGTCACAACATTTTTGTACCTCTTGTATTTCCACTGTCTTCTACTTTATACTTCTACTTCACTACATTTCAAAGTGAAACACTTCAGTACAGGTACCATTGTTGCAATTACGTGTTACTTAAATCAAGATTTATATTAAAATTAGGATTTTACTTTCACAAAATTTGATGAATTTGTAAAATTAGAATGTATTGTCACAGATTAAACAAACAGAATTTTAAAACCGAGGTATACTGCATAGTGAGTACTAAAGGGGAGTAAGTAAACAGCATGAATCTCTCTTCCTTACTGCACACAGGAGTTTTCCTTTGTATGAAGAAACAAAAGGCCCCAATAACAAAACAAAGAATGTTCTGTTAAAAATATGTTTGCAAGGGAATGAGGGGGAACCATAGTTCATTCTTCTTATAAAACAAGTTCACAAACTGTAGCATGCATATATGTGCTAGGCAGCACTCTGCACACACCCCCTCTTTTCCCTCAATCCCTGCACTCATTACACTAGCAGTTACCGCTGCACACATGGGGCCGAGATGCACATCTGGGACAAGTTAAATGGAGCTGCCTTGTCTGCTTCTTTCTGGCTCAGTCCATGTGGTGAGGTGGGGAGAGAGTCACAGGTTTAAAACTCACTGCAGGTATCCACATCCATCACACACACACACACACACACACACACACACAGACCCCCAACGGTATGAATACGTACATGTGTTAATTCAAATCACAAGAAGAACAGAAGACCATGAAGAGAGTATTTAAAGAAGGAGTACAACTGTGTACTTTTGGAGTTTAACCTGTGAACTGTGTGTGTGTGTGTGTGTGTGTGTGTGTGTGTGTGTGTGTGTGTGTGTGTGTGTGTGTGTGTGTGTGTCTGACATAACTGAGGAGGGGAGGGTGAAACATCAAAGAGGGAAGAAGAGGAGCGCGATAGACTAGACAGGTCTTGCATTCCTCAAAAGGAACAATTTACAGTCCATCAAGTGTTCCTACACTTCAAGGAAAAAAAAAAAAAAAACACTTGCGTGGGGGTGGGGGGGTGGGGTTCACTAACCTCCTTCTCTTTTTGAAATAAACCAACTACTGCTTCTGGTTTTAATCCAACTGCCTGTCTGCTGATCATATGCATGTTTTCAACCAACAAAACACGTGTCGTTGATTTAAACTACACAAAGTGTCCACTGCCATCTGGCCCACAGGTACACAAAGCTGCCTTTTCTGCTTACTACCCCTAATAAGATATTTTTAAAAAGTCACTGTATAATACAGGTTTCATAGTGTAATACATAAGTGTAGGACATTTTATATAAAGAAAACACACACTGAGCTATTGAGAGTGGACAGATTGCTGTACTCTTTTGAAATGACAAACACAATAGAGCAAACATTAAAAAACAAAAGTCACATAGTGCGAGTCAAAAATAATTTTTTTATAGGCATTTTGGCAAAAGGAGATCATGGAAGTAATGGGAGTGTAGTGGTGACACTAGCCACAGCAGCAGACATGGACTTGAGTCGTTGCCACCTGTCTGGCTTTATGCTTCTGTAAGTATCCACGTGAGCAACAGTAAAACTCAAAATGTATTTAATCAACTATTAAGAAAGAAGAGACCGAGTTTCCTGGTATACATATACCATATATATTCTTTTTACTATATATTCGTCCTCTATTGAACACAGCAAATACTCTACTGCGTGACAGACATTAAAATATTAACAAAACAAGACCAATTGTTGTAAGAGTTCTTAAATTCTCTCCCACACTTACAATCAAAAACACAAGCTTAGAAGCTCTTAGCCTCCTTGACAATCAAATGTTTAATGAGCCCCAAGGTGAAAAGATCCGCTCTCAACTGTACTTGCTCCACACTGCTTCACAAGGAGAACAATGTTAATGAGTCCACGTGATTGAGAAATTTCAGGCATGAGAAAAAGGGAACATGGCTCATTTGAAATAGCTTGTTGGGATAGTTTTATAGTTTTATTAACTAAATGAATAAATCCATCAAATCACGGCAGTTCAGTTTAAATAATTGTTGGTTGAAATAATTTATTTCATTTAAACAGAGGTTCACAGGTTTTAGTAATTTCCCATAAAATGTGGCCATCATGACCAAAAAAAAAAAAAAAAAAAAGCCTAAAAATATAAAGTGAATATAGTGGTTACTGCAGAGGGTGGGTGAACTGAAAGATTTTTATATTGCATAATCCAACTGAATTAAAATAAACACTAACATAGTGCTGTCTACAGCTCTATGCAATCTGAAAACATGCAGAAAATATTTTGATGTATTTGGATGTGCTATTCAATAGCAAGCAGCTCTACAGTCAGAAAGTAGTTACAAAATAATCTTAATAAACTTCAAAGAGTAAAAAAAAAAAATATATATATTTTTGCATCAAGAGTTGGTAGGCATTCATGTGAAAAGATGTTTTTAAATCAATATCTGTGAATCAATTTCACCCATCTGTTTTTTAGGCAATTTAAATAATAGTGTGTAATGTGTGTAATTTGTGTAACAGAGATCCTACATAACCTGGTAGATATTCTTGGCCCCAGTCTGACTTGGGTTTGGAATGGGATTCAGCTCTTCTACTGCCTTCCATGTTTGTCCCCTGAATTATTGTCCTCGCAGATCTGTTTGTACTGATTTGAAGAGTCACCTGCAATCTAATCTTGTCAGCAGCAGGTGACGGACAACGAGCAGACTGTCACTTTTGCTGTCACTCACTCACACACCAAGAACAGAAACAGACAAAAGTACCTTCTGTAAAAAGGAAAGTTAATTTTAAATTCAAAAGAGAAAGAGAAAGAGACTGGAAAAGAACATGATTGTCTGCCTTCACAGAAAATGTCATGCTGAGAAGGTCTAACATCAATCCACAGGAAAAGTGATCCTTTGTTATGAAGCTCTCTCTGGACACATTCAGCTCATTCACACTGTGGGCAAGGAAAACATCACATAATAAATCGACTTAAAGGTGGCCAGAGAAAATGTTATCTCTAAAGCTGAATGAGATACCTTTTTTTTATCCTTATCCAAGCAGACACACATCCCTTGCCTACTGAGAAGCTCTGGCAGTCAAATGTGTTTTGTTCTGTCTTGTTTTATCAATGGGGACAACCTCTATTTTTGTTGTTGATCCTGTAGTGCAAAAGTCTTGTATGTGTTGACTACTTCCATTAGTGCGAGCACTCCAAGTGACTTCTCTTCACTTATGGACATGGATCAGCGAAAAGCCCCTTTCAGGACTGCATGTGAGGGCCCCACTTTCCACAGGTGATATCCGCTGCAAGCACGGGCAGGCTTTAGTCTCATCCCCCTCCGCACCTGAAAACACTAGCACCACCCTCTTTTTCACAACCACACAAAATAACTGGACACTTTCTGTATGTTGCGACACACATGTATCCATGGTTCTCCCTGCTCCTACTTTGCACCATGATTCCATTTGTGGGTTACTTACTTCATCTCCTCCCCTTCCTTCCTATCCCCCTTGTGAACTGCTGACTTGACCTGTTTCAACCACCAACTCGTGGTCAACATGTTTGGAGAAGGGGGGAGGATGGCTGCAAGAAGGGGCAGCATCTCCTCACGGTGTGTTTCTTTCTGCCAGATTTTTAGGAGTCAGTTCAGGAGCTTATAAGATTAGCTTATTTTCCATAAGGTAATTATTTGGGTTTGCATTCAATTTCTGAACATATATTAAAATTTCAATGTACACATCCTGAATGTACCAGTCTAGCCTTCATCATTCAAAATGGCCTCAAGGACTGACCAATGTAGACACACTCACCTTTAGGTAACTTTGACAAAAAGGTATGTACTAGTGGGGGTTTTTAACAGTAAAAATAAAAAGGAAATTGTCAGTTTCAACCCGCCTCCCTCATTTTCCTGAATCATGAAACTGATCACTAAAATAGACTGGTTCAATAGTACGCAAAAATAAATCGGAAAATGTGTAATAAGCAAATGAGAACTGCAGCAACTCTCCACATGAATTACTTTGTGGACAAAGTACAACCAATATTTGTGCTTTAGATGCACTTTGTTGTTAAAATAAGGCGGCAGTGCCCACTGTCAGGCTCATTGCCAGCTCTGGTGATTTGACATAGCCAATCATTAACAACCTGTGGCTTTTTTTAACCAATCAGAGGCTTCCAGTGCATGTTATGGCTGAACAACAGCTACACTGGTTAGGGGTACGGCAGCTTGTTTAATTGTTTTAGTCTCATGACCTATATAGGCATGAACGTCTTCTATAGCTGCCTGTACATGAGACACACACACACACACACACACACACACACACACACACACACACAAATTGAATGTGTCACGACACAGGTCATCACTGTCATTTAGAGGTTCAAAGATGATTAACGGCAGTAATTTTCAGTATCAGCTGCCATCAGAAAAACAGTCCCATTTTTCCATTAAAAACAAAATAACCTCAGACTTCATCAGCATGGTTTGGAAACAAGGGGATACCAGAAGTGTCAAGAGTAACAGTATCTTTTTAAATGTTAAAGGCACTTTGTTCTGTTACATGAACATGCAGCACTGCGTGTAATCAGTGCATGTGTCCTTAGTGTATGTGTCCTGCATGTGCCGTCTATGACTCGGTATGCCTAATACAGGGGTCCTAAGGTTCCACTGATCAAAAACCATGAAACACAGAATCAATACAGGCTGCATGACAGTACACTGAGCATAATAACAAGTTTGCACAGGCTCTCAAAATGAATGGTTTAAGTTTTGAATGTTTTGTGCATCAGGGAGAGGGAACTTCTTACTCTAGATATCAAAGGGAAAAATAAATCACTTCACATGTGACAAGGCTTAACACATCTGAGTGAGTTCAGGGGACAATGAATGTGAGTGAGAGTGTGTGTGTGCAATCTAAAAAATGTTCTGAAAAAAAAAATGCATCTGGGCCTGTTATGTGCACCAGCAGTGGTATGAACAACAAACTATTTCAAAACAATGTTAAGAACTTTCCATTAACTGCAAAATGAGAAGGGTGATGTGTATACTGTGTATTAATGAAATCTTAGAGCTTGTTGTACAGCCAAGAAAGGGAGCAGAGTGGCTCTAAAGCCAACTTTGCCAGTGGTGAGTGTGTTTGCTTCGGGTGAGTTGTTGAGAAGCAAAGCCAGTCCCTCCTTTGTAATTAAGGGCTCCCAAAATAACCCTTTGCAGAGGCAATGCTAGGCTGATGTGTTAGCTAGCGAGCACTTCTCATGGTTCAAGTCACGTTTCCTAAAAAAAACAGAACAAAAACTACTTTTTCCCCTCTGAGGTCAGACTGTGAAGACGAGGTTATGATTAAAAGAATCACACATGCGCTTTGCAAATCATCCCTGTGTAATAAGAGAAAAAGTGTAGTTTATAATGAAACATCAAAGTGAACAAGATCTTAAGATTCTTAAAATAAATAAATAAATAAATAAAAATTCAGACTGTCTCCCATCTCAAGTGGACAGACTAAAACAACAAAATAGACAAAACTGTGAAAATTATAAGCTGAAAAGAAAACCTTCATACAAAGTGTGCACCAGTGTCAATCCACTATTACATGTTTGAGGAAGAGTAAACAAGTAGGCTTGAGTAAGGTAAACTAGGATTTTCTCAAAAGGAAGAAATCTGTTTCTCAAGCTTGTGCAGTTGTGTTCGTAACATTTGCGTGTGTGAATTAATGTTTTTTAGTGCTACGCAGATGAACAGGCAGAGCATGCCTGGCCTTGTCCTTCAGCAGAGCTGTAATTAAGGAGGAACTGCAGTGAGCCGTCTCGCAGCGAGCAGTCTCTGCACAAACCAGCAACTCCTCCCTCAAAAACCCACTAAACACCCACCCAGCATGCATATTCCCCACTGTCTCCAACCCCAACCTTCACCCTGTTCACTCAGTTTGCCCATGGCTTGGTTCTAAACATGGCCTGGGAATTTTCCACTGCATTCTCTTATTTGACCACTTTCAGTATCATCTTTGTCTTTCCACTGGCTGATAGAAAAAAAAAAAAAAAAAACACATTCCTTCATTGTTTTATGCCATAAACCTGTAAAAGTGTATGTATTGCTGATCAAATATGTTCTCTGAAATTGTTCCTGTTAGGTTAACTTTAACAATGACTCGATGTTTGTAAGAAATATGTTCAAGCCCAAAATGTCAGAAGGAAATGTAGTGCTAGTAACAACGTTAATCACAAGTGGTATAACACTGTAGTAGAAGGAAGAATGGTCTGTGATGCTGTCAGACTACAAAAAAAAAAACAGTGTTTTTTTCCCCCCATCTCTCGCTCCCTCTCTCCCCCCCATCTATATCCATCTCTCTGTTTAATGTAAACTTACAGCCAGCAGCATGTTAGGTTAACAGAAACGCTGGAGACAGGAGAAAAACCTTACTGTCCAAAAGAGGACCTCTAAAGCTCACTAAACAAATAAGTTAGGCCCTGTTGTTTACTGTATACAGAAGCCAGGGCAAGGTAGCAGTTTCCTCCTCATTCCAATTTTGTTTACATGCTTACGTATGCTAAATTAAGGCGAGCAGAGATAAGCAGCATCAGAATGTAACATCTAGCACAAAACTGATTGTTTTGTCCATATGTTGCTGGTGTTATGTTACGTCAAGTTAAGACAGACAAAATGCCCAAAACTAAATCCTTATTATTATTCTTATGACATCATACAAAGCAAACACATAAACACAGATCGTAATGCACACACGGTTGGTAAGTCTTGCGTGTCACGTGATGTCTTTCCACTTTCCCCCTATGCCAAGGAAAAGCAATAAGGCACCAATATATTTCCAGCCCATTTCCCCCCCTTTGAAGGTTCATGTTGCTGAGGAGTGGCCGTGGCAGCGGCTTAGGAAGTTGTTTGTTTGTCCCAGAAGGACCAGCTATATTCATTACATCCAGCATACACTTTTTAGAGCCTGTGTCTCCGAGCCTATTAAGATGCAGGAAGAGGTTAATTTCAACTCAACCACTGAGCTTTAGATCAGAGCAGTCTGAACACAAAGTGTGTTAAGGTGTGATGACATTTCTGAATTGTGAGCAGCTGTGTATACAGTTTGTACAAATGACAACTCAATGGCAGTCTTCAGGAAATTTGCATGTCAAACATTAGACAAAATTAAGCAGTTTTGTTAGAAGCCAAGACTTTTCTTTTGACAATTTTTGTTCATGCAAACCAAAAAGGAAACAATGTTGATTTAAAAATATGTCTGTGAAAGGCTCACCCAAAATGACAAACAGACTGGAGAAGTGCCCTGACACAGACACTCTTGTCCCACAATGTCTGGAAACTTCATTGTGGGGGAGCCAGGGTGCAGTTCAAAGCAGGGTCGTAAAACAAAATGAAAGCAGAGACTTAGGAAACACAAACACCAATATAGTTTTGCTAAACAGAAGAGCCTTAACAAGTTTAATTAAAACACAGGACCTCCCCTCAGTTCACAAACATAATCTAAGCACATACTAGATATGACAAAGTGTGTGTTTATGTGTGTGCACATCCTAACGTTTCTAGTATCTGCATGTTTAGTTTGGGTGTGGATTTGTGTTTGTGCACACTCATGCACGTTTGTCCATTTTGTGCCAGCTAACATAATTCACGGCATCATCCAAGCTGGTTTGCAGCAGTTTTACAAATTAGAGACACAAAGAGAAGCAGCTCCCCGTAGGACATGACTGCTGCTACTCTGTCCTGCTCCTGGCAGGCACCACACATCTCCATCACACTTTCACTATGGTTGGCATTGTCTGAGGACACGCCGAGGAAGGCCACACACAGGTTTTATATAAAGCCCCCCCCCCCACACACACACACACACACACTACCTAAGGAGGTTTTATGGTGCAGAAACCTTTCCGAGTAGTAAAAGAGATTTATTTGGTATGGCACAGAGATGCACAAGGAGATGCACAGTAGTTGGTGTAGGACAAATGTCCTACACCAACTACTCTTGAAACCCTTCACTTGCCTGTGATGAGGCATTTGTGCATTTGATGCATTTTCCCATGCTGCTGCCCTTTAAATATGTGATCAAGGTATCTGGCTAAAGATAACGAAAAGCCTTCAAACTCCACATGAAATTTGCTTGTGCTACCTCTGCTCTAACAGGGTTTCCTTCCTTCCTAAAACGTTTCTGATTTCTCTTGGCTCAGATTTTAACAAGAGGACAACAGAGAGAGCACAGGATGGAGGTGCATTCAACCTGCCCAGTCCTCCCTCCTTCCTTCCTTCTCAACGCATGTCTTTCGTTCTTACTGTCAGACTGACTCCCCACTGTCTGCCGTGGTTTTCTCCACTTG
Source organism: Channa argus (assembly GCF_033026475.1). Lineage (NCBI taxonomy): Eukaryota > Metazoa > Chordata > Actinopteri > Anabantiformes > Channidae > Channa > Channa argus. Next base: position 14,733,214 of record NC_090197.1, read on the forward strand.
CCCTCGACAACTGGGTCAAGGCTGAGCTCTCATGTGAAAAGAAGATCGGTTTTGAATACTGACCAAAATGATTAGATGGATGGGTTGCAGTTTTTTGTTAAGTCTATTTGACAGGAATTGCACGCTTTGCCCATTGTGCTCAGGAAAGGGAAAGCACAGAAGGGCAGTGATAACAAAGAGGAAAAACCAAAGATGTGTTCTTACTGACAGCTGCTGTCTCCTTCAAGGAGCACTAGGCAGTTATGTAGGACCGTTGTTTCATAGCAAACACTTTTACTAAACCAGCTCCTTCATTGCACAGCCTGAGGCTGCTCTCTTGTACCAAGCACAAAAATAGTGAAAGCTCTGGTCCCTTTGACGTTTTACAAACAAAGTAACAAAAGCATACTAAGGCAAGGCAAAAGGCAGTGCTTTACATGACTAAAATAGATCTGCTGGTATGAGGAAAAGGATGCCCAGTGTGGCACTTGACGCTGGAATGTATTATTAATTCACCAAAAAGCATGACAAAGTGGTGCAAAGAGGAAAACGTAGAAAACAAGCTGCACGTTGGCATGAACACATTCAGAATCATGTACACTAATCAAGAGATTCATTTTAATCCAGTGTCCGAGGAATAATTTAGCTTTGTTAGGTCTGGCTAGGATGAAGAGCCCATGCTAATTACTGAAGACGTTCACTCTCTTCTCTACATGGGTGTAAATGCTGTGGGATCCCAGTTTTAACTTACAGCATGACTAAGCACAGGCATGTTGACACATCTGCTGCACAATCCCATCTAGCAAATAGGACATGAGGACAAAAGTACACACACACACACACACACACACACACCAACCCCTTTGGGTGAGAGAGTGGCCAGATGTGCCAACAGAATCCATGTAGCTGGCCACCAGAACACAGTGGATTTTGAATTTAACTTCTTTATGTACACTGCGTTAGAAAGTTACTGAAAACAGAAAATTCAAAAAGGTTCACAGGCTTTCAAGCACCAGAGACATTAGTACAGTGAATCAGAAAAGCAACAGAGAAGATTTGTTCCTTCTGGAGATGAAGTGTTTATTAGTGTAGTGTGACTACATAGCCAAAATCAGTTGGACTGAGATGATGACCCAAAACAACCCAAACAATATGTGAAAAAGTGAAAATATTAAGCCCAATGTTCCAAAGTAGCTACGGCTTTAAATGTAAAAGTTCAACCATAAAAATCTTCTTTTATGAGAGGAAACGTTTTATGAAAATTTAAGCAAAGCCTTTTGTTGACACAACACCACATTTAGGGTTTAAGTGATGCACAAAAAAAGTTGGAGAGATCTGAATGTGGAAAGTAAGAAAAGTGCAGGCAGCCACAGGAATATCTAGCATTTCTTTGATCTCCAAACAACTGTGCAGCCCAAGTTAAGAAACAGCACTGGTTTGGATGTCTGCACTTTTCAGCCTTAACTGGTGTAGCATCTGTAACACGTTGGCTTTTTTGTTTTGTTTTGTTTTTTTTAATTCTCCTACAGTGGCACATCTCTTTAGCCTGGCTGATGTTGATATCTGGCCTTTTAGTTTTCAAAGGTGTTGAGACCAGTTCTGTTGACGAAGCACCCAGCAAGCTGAATATGAAGTCATATGAGCTCGACCTTGGCCTACCTCAAACGCTCCATTTATTTAAACTTTTAGCCCTTTGACAAAGGGGGGTCTCTTCTCTGTGTTGAAACTTTAGTCTGTATGCAGGGGCACTGGCACGGTCTACAAACACAACTCCATTTTTCATTGAAAAATGAGCTGCAAAAACAGGGATGCCTTTTGCTTGGACGGAGACCATGTGTGTGTACAGTTATCACAGGTGCATTTTAAATTGAAGTGCACACATCCTTAATTAAATCCCACCTGTCACCAATGGTGCACAGACCATTATAAAACAATATTATTAATATTACTTTAGTCATTGCTGTAATGTGGAATATAAGTATACAGACAGTGCTTATATAGACTCTAATTTGCATCACTTTGCACAAGACTTGGAATATGAATTAACAGTTGGTACTCTCAGTAGTTTTCCTAGATAAACATACCATAAAGATACCTAAATGAGTGTAGTGAACATGCCTCTGAGCACAGTGTGTAACAGCAGGAACAGTTGCTGAATCCAACTTTTAAAACACATTTAGAAGAAAGTAGGAAACCAATCGTCAAGATCAAATTAAGATGCAGAAACTTTCCTCTTCTCTGTATCAACATACAACTAGTCACAGCCTTTGCAGTTACTGAAAGGTCCATTTGGCCCCAGTCTAACATCAATCATCAGCTGACCATACTTGACTAAACTACTACAATCACACACCCACATACTGAACATAGAGTCCACCTCCACATACAGTGCTGGTTCACTCACTCCCCTTTCACCACAAATCTGTTGATACATCTCATTTCTTCCCATCACTTCTTCACCCCTCCCCCACATGATTGAGTGTGCAAGAGAAATGTAGAAGACTCCCTGTACGAAACTCTGAAGTGACTACCCTCCCCCTCTCTCTACTAATGGACATTTTTCTACCATGGGTTTTACAAAACATAATAAAAAGTAGAAATTGCAAAAGTAACAACTGTGAAAAACGCAAGAAGTGAAAGGCAAGTTGTTTCTTCACACCCATGACCTATGTTGTTTTCTTCCCCACTGGCACTTCAATGTGTAAAATGCACAAATCTTTGCCCATTTACAAACTTTAAATTGAGGGGTTGGAAAACTTTGAAGCAGGTGGAAGGATTCATGAGATGAAATCTCACTTTCAACATTCAAGGAACCTCAAGGAACCTCCTATTTAAAGTAATCTCTACAGAGGGGTACTAACGTGCATGTTATCTTCATACACACACACACACGCGCTCTTAAAAAACATTTCGTGGCTTGGTTCAAGAAAAGTTTTTTCCTGCATCTAATTTTAGTCTTGCATTACTAACAGTTCTCAGCTGTAAATTTTAAACTTAACAGGATTTGACCCAAGTTTCAAGCATACTCTGACAAATTATCTGAATCACTGCCTTTTGCCTTGCGTTAGTATGCCAACTTTGAGGTGTGAAAACCCCAAATATAATTACCTTAAAACACAATAACAGAGGATACACCAGAGCAGCAACTGTGTAGTGTTGGGAATAAACCACATAGTGTAAGCCTTTATTCAGTAGGTGAAAGTTAAGACTTAAAAAAAGGTAGCCATCTCTCTTCAGTAGTCTCAGAACTGCTGCACATGCTGTAGCGACCGTGATAGCAAAGGCGATCTAAGCACAATAGAGGTATCAGGTCAAAACACACACACACACTCTAACACCTAGTGTTACATTGACAAAAGGAGACACACAAGGACAGTTGCATAAACTTATTGTGTTGTCAGGTTGTAGAGGAGGGTCTACCCTAGTGAGAAATTAAAAAGATCTAAAGTATCAGTCAAGGCTGCCCACTAAAGCAAAACTCTACTTTGTCCACATCTTTGATGTGTCACTTGACATTTTTGGCTGGGGAAAGTCTTTTTTTTTTACCTCACTATTTTTCTTCCACTCTCCTTAGACCATGGAGACACTCCCTCCTCTAAAAGTTCTTTTTATTTCCTGTTTCACCTGTGTCTGCTTCATCTTTAACTGATGAAAGGCTTTGAAGCCAATTATTGTACGATATTGGAAAGAACTTGTACCAGCATTGTGTAAATTGCAGAGTGTCCCTACAGTGACTGAATGGTGAGTCACTGTCTTTTTAAATATGTGAACCATTCATCTGGGAGACTTGGCTGACCAGGACAGAGAAATGATACCAAGAGCTCACTCAGAGATGACCTGTGCTTAGCAGGCTGGTACTGACTGATACAGTATTTGTCAAACACACTGTTTCTCTTGCATGTACCATACTCAGCGCAGGGCAGCTTTACTGAGACATGAGGTACTCACACACAGTCATACACACACCTCTTTGTCTAGCAACTAACAATAGACTGCAGTGAGGCTTAGGATGGTTAAATGGCTTCAACATCAGTAACAATATTAGGCATTCCCCTCAACCAGAGCGCCATGTCAGTGCTGTGTTTACACCACAACAGTAAATGAGCCATTTTCCTTAGTGTAACAATATCTGCCTTTCAACAAGTATCTCTGGTATTTTAGAGGGTTTCTCCAGTGTGTTCTGCAGAGTGACAGAAAGTGAGAATAGGATAGAGATAAACGTGGCAAAGGTCATGAGAAACATCTGCCAGATTTACACTGTATCCCAAGAAACGGAGACATCAAGACCTGACAAAGTTACAAATAAGAAATACAATAAAAGTTAGATATTTCCTTTTGTCTTACAAATGAGAAGGAGGGAAAGATGAAAAACAGTGTGAGTTAAGGATGATTTTTCCTAATAGTATTTATTTTTCTGGTAGACAAAAGTAATGCACAAATGACCTTTTTGTTCAGTTGAATGATACAAGCAATTATAAAACTGTTACATGGCTTCTTTTATAGGAGATGGGGACTATGGATAGAAGACTTTCAAGAAACTTTGCAAAGCTTGCTATCTAAAGTCACAAATTTGTGTGTTTTCAAAACTCAGAAAGTGGTTATCAAATTGAACATGCTTATTGCCCAAATATAATTTAAGATGTCTTATCAGCAACATACAATGATTTCATTTAGTTTTGGCCCTATGAGCTTAAGAGATCAAATCACACAACAGACAAGCCTGCTGGAGCCTTTTGAATACGCAAACATAATTTGTTGTTGTGATGCAATAATTGACTGCACCATGACTACGTTTTGTATTTGAACCACCAGACAACAATTAAAACAATACCTTAGGGTGTACAATACATAAAGTGGGGGACATTCCAAGAAGGATTGAGGGTATGAAGAGATGCAAATGGTGATAGATTCATTTGTATGCTCACTAGCTGGTTGGCAAGCAGTCAAGATCCACTCCAGAGTTGGGATCAATGAAAGAGAAATGGAGTAAGAGTGGGAGAGCCACAAACACACAAACGGAGGGAGCTCAGTAAGGAGCCTCTCTTTTCGTGCAGATCTTTTGTTTCTTAGTAATGTCTGGTATGCTGGGATTCAGGCTAGTCTCAATGACCTGATTTCTGTGGGGCTGTCGAGCCACTGGACTGTGTGTGAGTGTATGCGCTTGTGTGTGTGTATGTGTGTCTTCATCTGTCTGCAAGCTCTTCCTTTGGATAAGACATAGGACTTAACCACTTAGACCGAGTCCGATCCAGCCAATAAGAGGACAGAAAGAACACAAAACACACAGATACACAGTCACACACACACAGAAAGTTTGGTATGAAGTAAACAAAAAGGCCTCGAATTACCATAGCGGGAAAAAAGACATAATTGGATAAGGAAATATTCTGTGGGTAGACTTGATTTGTGTCAGCCCCATAATTGCAGCCCAAGATGTAGTTAATGCAGTAGATTATTGTTTTATAGGTTTAAAAGTTGCAGGATGTTTAAAAACCAATATCCATCCAATACTTATGTGGACTAAACCAGTTTTAGGATTATTTGAAGAAAAAGCCTACCTAATTTTTTGACTTAGTAACCTTGATTCTGGCTGTGTGAATAAATATAAGAAAAAGACTATAAAAAAGTCATAATGTCCTGATTATTTTTCAGACAACCTACCTTGTCTCTGTATGAAGATCCGGAGCAGTGGGTGAGCTGTGGACACCGCCTTGCAGAAGTTGTCATCATTGTTAATTGGCAGCAGGTCACCGTGGATGTCGGCGTAGCCAATCATCACCTCCATATTTGCAATACGGTGGATGTGAAGAATGAGTTTGTAGAACTCTTCAAACTTGCCGGGCTTGACCCGGTCCACGGAGAACCGGCGGAACTCTGCCCCATACTGAAAGATCAAAAAGACAAAGAACATTAAAGAAAGAGCCAAACAGGAAGAGGAAACAGGGATGTCTGACCTCATGCATTTATCTCAACCATTTGAGTGGCACACATAAAACTAAAAGCGTGGAAGTCCGTCTAGCTCCGGCACAGCCGTGGTTGGGACTTTGTAGCACGGAGGAAGCCATAGCAGACTAAAATCGATAGCAAAACCGTTTAAAATTTCAAACAACTGCATATTACCCTCAAACAATGATGAACAGACCTGTCAAAGCCACAGAGAGAGTCTGACAAAACACTGATAGCATAGCAAATCATTAATATTCAACCACACACCCAAAGAAAATGTTGGTTTTCCCACAACAAATTCAAAAACATTTCAGAATTAGTGTGGTATTTTGGGAAATGTGTGTTCATACCCTCACAGATAATTTGCAAAGAAAATCAATACCACTGTCACATCGTTACTCTGAAGGTGAGCTAACAGTCTGTTTGCTTAAATTAGCACAAAGGCTGAAAACATTTGTCTGAAGGTAACCCAGCAGCCCCTGTAAGTTTGATTCAGTCATACATCTTTAACTCTTGGCTAAGACTTTTTAAAAACAAACCATGCGAATTGTAAGTTTTACATGAGCTTTAGATGCGTTATGTTACCTTTAAGCTTTTCCTGTTTTCAGCTAGCTGAAAAAACAAATGCTAGATAGCTAGCGTCTGCCCCCCTTATTGTATAAATAACGTTTGGCTGTAATTTACTAACTAACCACTTAAGCTGGTGTAATATTGTAGCTTGCATCACTGCACAAACAAAAATTATTTGTTTGAACCAAGAAAAAAAAAAAAAAAAAAAAACAGGAAAGAGGAGGGGGCTTCTGTACAAAAGAACAATACAGGTAGATGAGTAAGCTGTCTCAGCAAACAGAAATGGCAGTGACAGGAAGCTCTTCCCTACCACCCACTATTTACGCACAGGACTACAGACTTGAACAATTGTGCCACTGCTTTTCTAGCTAGGTCAGCAACCACCAATGAGAAGACGGCTGAGGGTCACAGTGGGGTCATCATGTGACTCAGACAAGCATAGACATGTGCACAAAAAGCACAGCTCAATAAACCACAACATCAGCCAACTGCAATAGCACTGATGTCTGAATCACAGTGGTAATTTGTAGAGAAAGGTGCTGTTTGCGCTAATCAGCAGTTCACAGCTGAGGGAAGCCGACAGCAGAGGACAAGAGTGTGGAGATAATGTGAAGGAGGAAAGGGAGGGAGAGGCAAACTGTGTGGAGAGAAGAAGAGCGAGGGATACATTAAGTAGCTCTGTAATTAGAAGATGACATATGAATTTAAAACAAGGCATATTAGGAGACTAAGGGGATGCCAGCGGGGGTATGGGGTGAGCTGCCAGATTCACTGGAGGCAACCTGCAATTTGAAAGTATGGCACCCAACTTGTACTGCCACTAATAAAACTCAACCTACATATAAAGATGACACAAGAAGTTGACAAACGGGTTTGTCTTTATTCAGTAAGCGTACTTAACATTTAACAAAATGAAACCTAGACCTGAATTACCTGTGATTAATACTGTAAGACTGTTAAACTCATATATAATTATACAATCTGCATATCAGTGAGTTTTAGCTCTGAATGTTCTCATAGCACTTCAACAATCTGTTTTCACAGGCATAACTTTGCTCTGGGTTATGAGCAAGTCTGAACATGGGATATTAATCATGGGGCTTAATGCTCAATCCAAACCTAAGAATACACCAGTGCTATTGTGACATCACCCGTCCTCCTCGTCAACAGGTTCAAACATGTCGGGAGACTCCAACTCTGCCACACTGGAGAAAATGGAAGATAACTGACTTCGGTCTGCTGCCAACATTGGCTCTGCAATGCTGTACATATCAGAATCAACACACCTGGACAAATAAACACCCACCTTTTTTTGCATTTTAGTAGATGAAACAGCTTATAAACTATGCCACATGATCTGCAAAATTACTTGCAGTTGACACTCCTCAGTTGTAAACCTGAAAATGCACTAATATACTTTATTATAAATCTAATTCACTAATGGAAATTCAAGATAGATCAAAAGTTCATGGCAAGGGGAGTGAAAAAAAAAAGTCCCACCCAACCCCCACCAACCCCCTGCACTCTCTGTGCCTGGGACAGGAGATTCCACGTGAGTGAAACCAGCTTTCGGCTGAGGCTCCACGACAGGCTGCCAGACACCTCCAGTGTTATCACTGATAAGATTATCAATGGAACCATTTCCCCTGAAAAACTAACACTAACTAGTGAGACCTGGGTACATGACATGCACCTCACTCACTGTGCAGAAAACTAACGTCAGCTTTTGAATACTTTACCCAAATACCTGCTTAGTAGCTTTTCCTTTAGGTTTTTGAAAATTGTGACTGAGTTTGAGAGCTATGCATCCAAACAACCAATCCTCAAACGGAAGTAAGACTACTATGAATGATTCTAATATTTTCTTGATTAAACAAATAGTTTGATCCATTAAAGGTCTGCAAATAATAAAGAGAAGCCAATCATGTTTCTCGAGCTAAAGCTGCTGTCCTACTTAAATATCTAGTTTAATCACAATAGTCCAAAGTCCCCAGATGGGAGTTTTTAATTTCAGCTGTGTTTAATTTGTGTGTCTGTATTTATCTTCTGAAACATATTAAGTTAATGAGGTATGTTAAACTGATGAAATATATAATGTGGCAAGATTAATTTGGCAAATTTAAAGTTTCAATTTATTATTGTCAAGTTATGAGTTACTAGGATCGTCAGTTATTTGTGTCTAGTTTGCCTATATGTCAAATACAGCTTAATCGGATCCAGGAAAATGTGTAAATGATGATTGTCAGAGACTGACAAGTAAGTCAGAGACACTAGATAACATTTTTTTAATTCAACTATCCTCACCTGCCATTCTCCTTTAATTGGGTTAAATGGGGCCAAATGTATTAATACCTGAGGGTAGGACACCAAATTACTTAAAAGTGATCCAAATAGTTAAAAGTGTGACGTTGTGTGACGGTGAGTCAACTCTGCAGTGCCTTAAAGTCCCCTGACTTGTCAGTCCCACCCACAAACAACCTAAACTGGCTAAAGAGTGATCCGTCCTGTCTCTGTGGAAAAAAAAAAAAAACTCATGAAACTGAACCAACCCCCTCTCTCTGCAGGTCGACGCCCGCCACCCCACTGAAACTGGACAGTGGGAATAAGAACTTTAAAAAATAAAGTCTGTTGACTGAGTCATCTCTCGCAATACTTGTCCATCTCAATTTGGCATGTCAGCTGTGACTCAGGACCTCACCATTCATTTGAATAGACATACACACACACGCACAAACAACATCTCCAATGTCTTCATCCTCATCACCTTGCTGGAATGTAAAGAAAATGCTGGTAACCTGTTTAGTTCCTCCTTATTCCATGATGTATACTCTTAGGTCTATTTGTTTGATACAAATTTTAACTAATGGGGTTCTGGTGTGTGTGATTGGGTTTGGAAGGATTCAATTGTTATCATTTCCATGATTTAGTGTTTTTCTATTACATGCGGCTCAAAAATGTTAGATAATTTGTAAGTAAGTCCATCAGCACAGTTAAGAATGTAAACAGTTGTTATCACACTGTCAGTCTCTAACAAACTACCCAGGACAGTACTGAGCCTATGTAGCAGAAAACCATTAAGAAGAACAAACCATGTTGCTAAAAACATCCGTATTACAACACATTAGACCTTCTTTCGGTAACAAATAGCAACAGGTTTTTCAAAAACAATGTCAGACCAGTTTTCTTTTTTTTTCTCTCCTTCCCAGCAGCTTCGTGACAGAAAGAGAGGCGAAGAGCCAATTAGCTCGCCGTGCACGGTCGGAGGAGAGAGGGGAATAATCAGGGCAAATTAGAGAAACATCTACAAACTGTTGAGTATGATGCACAAGAAACAAGCTTCGTCTCTGAAGGATAGAATTATGACTTTTTAGTCGCAGACAGTTTGTCCGACCACCTCCAGCTCTGTGGACTGTGGGACGACCATGTGGGACGACCAACGCTTTATTTTCGCTCTAAATGTCCATTTAGAGGCGATTAACTCCCACCAATCAGCACTCACCTTGCTTTTCACTTCCACCGCGTTACATTCCGCAGTTCGCAGAGGTTGCGACTTGTTGAAGCTCCGATTCATTTTTTCTGGTTGCAGTTAAAAAATAAAAAAAAGAAAAGTTCAGCCGCCTGAGGGGCTCTGGTCCCGAGGTTTGGTATAAATTCCTTCTGCTTCTTCTGTACTAATGAAGTTCGTGTTTTCCCTTTCTTTTTCCTTCTCCTTTCCTTTTTAAGTTGTATTCGCCTCCTGTGTTTTTTTTTCCGTGTGTTCCGCCGGACATGAAACAGAAGTTCGCAGGACAATAAGCGGTGAACAACTCGCCGCGTTGACTTGTGAGTGTGAGTTAAGTTTTGAAATGACATCAGCCCTCCTCAAAAATGGGCTCCTATGACGCCTTCAGGACTGCTCGTACATCCCACTTTCTTCAGTCGTAACTTTGGGCACAACCGCTCTCATTGATAACATTGGCCTACATTACCCCTGCCCATATATTTTTTTGACTAAAACACAATGCAACATTATAAATAAACACAACAATTCTTAACATTTTGTATAACGTATGTCTACATTTTATTATATTTTAAATGGCAAACGCATTACAAACTCATACTACTTTAAATTTCTATGATAGAAAATTCACTGAAATGTTTCAACGTTTCAATAAACATGTTTTTTTGAACGCACATTTTAAAAACATACATTTTTCAACGTGCGCCTGAAAATAAACAATACCTAAGAGGTAAATTGTATCTATTCTTATCCATTATTTCATTTCGTCGTTTATTATTAAAATAATATTTCCCACTCAACGTTAAGGTGGCATGACGCAACTTTGATCGTCCGGTGCGCCAGGGGGCGCATTTCTCAACGTAAACCTTTCGCTGTAAAATGTTGGATTTAAATAGACAGTTGATTTTAATGGAACATTTTTAAGCAAAACACTAATCCACTATAAATCTTATTAACAAACGTATCTGCAGGGAGTCTGACAGTGTATGTATGCATACACAAGGCATAGCACTGTGTCTGTAACTGGTTACTTTACTTTCTTTACTACCAGATCACCATTCATACAAGAAAAATTATTCATTATATTTGGACTCTTTAGATATATGCCTTGCTCCTCACAGTCTCACTCTTTGTGACAGTGATCATCTGTAACTATCTACTATAGTCCATTATCTGCTACAACACACTTAATTTCACAGACCGACCAGGTGGAGATACTTAAAGCAATTTATTATGCTGTTTTATGTATTCATACTTCTGCAGGAATTTAATGGAGCTTTATGTAACTTAATTATGTATTATACAACTTTCAAATGCATATTACAACTAATTTTTTGGCCATGAGTCACTAAAAAATTAATGACAGATGTCTAGTCCTTTTTTGCCCTATCAGTGAACAATATCTTGCTGTTTCCTACCAACTATCCCAAACTGAAACACCTACAGTGTAAGATGCCTGTGAAGCCTGTGAGTGATGAGTGATGGGAATACTTGACTTCTGTTATGCTTTACCCAGTCCTAGGCTCCCTAAGTAGTTTGTATACAACAGCTGCAATACCACCGCAGTAGCTGCAACAATTGCTTGTTTACTCACTGCAGGAATGTGTTGACCAGTTAGAAAGCTGCTGGGGTTTGTTATATCATGTCTATGTTTTGCTTCAAGTGAAGATTGCTGATTTAACATTACTGTCGATACATTGTTACTTGTTTAAACCTTCACCATAGTTGAGATAAATTGTGAAAGTTTGACATAATCAAATGTTTTTTTTTTTTGTGTGTGTGTGTGTGTGGAGATGGCAGTTTGAGGTTTTAATACAATCCATTTAAATTGTCTTATGTGTTAAAGTTGCCTGCTAGTTAAAAGAAAAGGTCATCACTTTGGCATTCATTTACAAAGTGTTGTTTTAGTAAATGAGATTTAGAGTTCTGAGAATCACACATTTGGGAAAACAACAGATAATAATTACTAAAATATATTTCAATGTAATTAAATTATAATGAATTATTTTGAGACAAAAGTATTTATGCTAACACAATGTATGAAACTATTATCTTTGGTACATGTTAAATAAGAGAAATTAGTTACTTCATCTCATGGCGCCCACTTAAGGTTTGTGTATGGTATTGCACATATTTTCATTAAGGTTAAACTTTCATAGTCCTCTGAAAGAGTTTGGATTGTTGCACATTTTTTATGCTACATATTACTTAGTTGTGACATTATTTCATGACATTTAACATACAATAACACTAACAGTAAAAGAGTTAAAGGTACAATCCATGCAAACCTTGCTGCTCAGTTAATCCCGTGTCAATTCATTGGCTATTGATCAGGGCGCTCAGGCTCTGTTTTATAAATTCAGCTTCTCATTTTAAAATTTATGCTGGATCGTATATTTGTAGGCGGAGTTTGTTTGTTTTTTTACCATAGGAGTGTACAATGCTGTGTTGCAGTGAGTAGAAGAATCATGGGACACAAAGACAATTTATACCCTTGCTGGAAAGGAAAATAAAAATAAGTTGAAATCAAAAATTGAGAGCCGAAAAGCTTTATTTAGTAATACAAGTGTTTAACAATAACTGTGTAAAGAAACACCAGTGTTTGTTAAATCAAAACTTCTTATCCAACTCAGGTTGCAGATTTAACCTTGACTGACATTCAAGCTGTAATTATTTCTGCCTTTAAGCCAAGAAAATGCAGTAAAAGATTACGGCAGAAAAGAAGATAATCCTAGTTTAAATCCTAGTTTTGCTTTCAGGCTGCACAACCTTCCTCTGAGCCTTCATGGTCAAGAGTAGAATAAACAAATAAAAATGCATTAATACACCTCAGATAAATATTCATGAAACAAAAGCTCACTCTAAATTCAGATTTGTACACATAATTTATGTCAGGTGTGTCGTCACAATAAACCTGGGGCTCTGGCCTAATTATAGATCTGGGACAGTTACAAAATGGACAAACTTTCATTCAGTGAGAATGCCCATCTGTCTTGTTTTAAAACATCTGCTCAAAAAAAGGAGCTGTTTTAGTGTTAAATCATTTTGCAGTGACAGACTGAGTGGAGCACAGGGGAAAAGTGTCTTCGGAACTTTGTGATGTTTAAAGGCCAATAAAACACATTCCCACAGTTTCTGTTTTCTTCTTTACATATACAGACATCAAACTACAGAAAAGAGTGAGGATGGTGATGTAGCATATGAGACACGCTTGATTTTTGCTTACCTTACCCATATACAGTTAGACATATGCTGTGAACTTCTCTTTCCTGAAGGTCTTTGATCTATGTGATGATAGGACAGTTAAATAGCATCTGAAGAAGGACGAGAAATAAACATAAATTGAACAGACAGAGAGTCAAAACATTCATAAAACCTGCCATTATAATAACTACATCTGTCCTTCTTTAGAGACAGAAAGAGTAATAGAAAGACAGAAAGAATAACTAGTCTAAGATGGTGAGTGGAAGATAGAGTTTGACAGTAAAATGTCAGCGTCACAGCCGGCAGCCAATCAGGTTTTTCCCTATAATGTAATCCCACTTATGACCTGCAGATGTCAGCTCATACCCACATAAGTCACGCACAACAGCTGGACCTATGGGCTGAAAGAGCAAAGAGCTTTGTTAGGCACACAGACAGCTGGCACATTTACAAAGCATGTTTCTTCACTTTCATCTTCAGTAGGTCTGAATCATCTATAACAGTGACACATGATAACGAACATCAAACATTATTATCTGGATTAACAAAGGATGTTCTTTAATATGTGAAGTCTGGGACAAGGAGAGTGGTTTACTATTTTAATTCTTTCATATCCATTATGACTGTCCCATCTGCTTATTTATTTCTCATTATGTACTGAATCAGTGTGTGTGTGCATGTGTGTGTGCGTGTGAATGAGGTGCTTATTGCTACAATGTAAGACAAAGAGAAGAAAGGTTAAGAAAATGGAACAGCTGAGTGAAAAAAGAAGAAAATTCACACAAACACATAAAAATACCAAAAAAAGAAAATGCAGAAATGAAAGAAAAACATATGAAGAAAGAAGTTCTAAATGCAAAAAATAACAGTCTAAGTGAGTCATTTTATTGACATGGTAACTCTCACTTCCCCTTTTCTCATAAGGTGTTGTATTTGCAGCAGTCAGACACATAGCAATTTATACACAGAACTCAGCAGTGTGTGGTTTTAATCCTGCTCCATATGTCTGACTTTAGGTGGTCTTCTGGTGGTAATGCAAGAAGAAGATTACAGTGTGACGAAGAGATACTCGCAGTAATCCACCCTCTGTGTAGAGACACAGAAACATCCGGAGCTGGTTATAGGTATTGCGATGGGAGCAGTGCCAGCCTAAAGTCAGCTAGGCCGGCAGAGGGGCCCCTGACTCAACCTGGTCTGTTCTGCTCCACTCACTTTCTGATTAAAGAAGAAGGAGGGCACACACACACACACACACACACACACACACACACACACACACACACACACACACACACACACACACACACACACACACACACACACACACACACACACACACACACACACACACACACACACACACACACACACACACACACACACACACAGAGTTACTGCCTTCACATGCATCTCAGGGTGATCTCACCATTAACATTATGGTTGTATTGTAAAGAAGCAGACCTACAAACCTACACTAATCTTCATTCAGCATGACTGTAAATCAATTTTTTCACTAGTGACTGCAGCTGCTTCACATCACTTTGCAAAGACTTTGCATCATGCATGTGCTGTCTAAATCCAGCATATACTACATTTTATTTCAGCATATTTCCAGGTTCTCCCTGGAGTTGTCTACTTGTTGGACCAAACGAAATGTAGGCACTATGCCATTTCAAAATAGAAACATGAATTTGTTTCTCCTTCTCTCACTCTGGGTTTCATTACTATTGCAAATACTGTAGCCCTCTATGTCTGTGTGTAGTCTGTGGAGGAGGCAAAATAAGAAAGACAGTGAAGTGAACACATGCGGTGTTGTTGGCTAAAGCTCTTTACAGAGGCTGTCACCTCTATTGTGGGGGCGACTTGGCTAAGTAGCGCTGACCACACATCTGCTGCCATTGGATAAAAAACAAAGGAAATATTGATACATCTGATGCTGGTGCATGTTCCATTCTGGTACAACTGGGCCTTATGATTTTTTGATGAAAATGAAATTGTGTTCAGCACACAGCACTTTGCCGAACCGTCTTAAGACCTTAAGTCAGTCAGCAGAATATCTTTCTGTCTTCAAATCTTACTTGAAGCCTTACATCCTACAGAATACATTGTGCCACTGACCAAAAAAGGAATTAACTTTACGCACCTGCAACCTTGTGGCACGTAATAATGCTGTGCTAGCATGGAGAAAGTTAACCATGGTTTTATGTTTCTACTGCTGTAAGTCAGTTTTACCGGATATGCCTGAGTTGGAGAAGAGCAGCAACAATTAGGAACTTAAAAAATTCAGGTGGAAACACATCTCCCCCAATGAACCCTCCTTCCACTACTATCATATTCATCATTTTATAATTTTGTTTATTCTTAAAATAAGCTACCTCTGTGAACACCTGACACACATTGTGAAGTCCTCTGACATGGGTCCCCTGACTGCTTCTACTGTAGATCCAGAGCTTTAAAATGCTTTGTCAAATGACGCCATGCTTGGCATGTCTATGTTAACTTTCAAGATAAGACGTACGTCCTTATCAAGCTTTTTGATATGTGCACAGCCTCCAGCTTGCCATTGCCCAATTTCAGGTGATGACTTTATCTTACCATCTGCCTTTGTATTGGTGCATTTTGACCTGTGTCTTTTTTATTATGTCTCTTGTTTGAATATTTCCCTGTGTTTTTCCATCATCATCATCATTAATATCATAATTTTCCCTAAGGCGTACCTGTTTCTTATATTTTATAAATATTATTTGGGAATTATTACCACTGGGGACTTGTAAAGAACAAGACATTTAGACAGTACACGGTAGGATATAGTGCGTTTCACTCATAAACATGTGTTATGATGTGCACATACACACATTTACAAACAAACAAACACACCAGAATGCTCATACTCCTTGATGGACCCACCACCTGAGGGTGCCATTGTCATGCTGAGAGCTACACATGAACATGCGCTCAGGCACGTACACAGGCCTGTGGTGCTTTAACCCATTATTTCACTCTCACACTCTCTCCATCACACACACACACACACACACACACACATCGCCTGCTTAATTTAAGTCCAGTGCAGATGTCACATCTAGTGTGGATTATTTGATTTGTGAAATCTTTTGATTTCACAATATGTAGCCTGTAGATCTGGAGCAAAATCAGTGGAAAAAATAGACTGTGCAAGAATTCTTTCTAGCAGTTTAGTCTAAATCTAAGAACAATTAATAAAAAAAACCCAAAAACAAACAAACAAGGTTGTACTTTTTTCACTTATAAAATAAATATTGTAAACGAACTCTCTCAGTTTGCCCCATGATCCCTCACTTATAGGCAAAAATGCACATTAGTCCTTTCTAATTCAGCATTATCTGATCTGTTGATAGACACACACTCCCATCATCCTCCAACACTATCGTCCTCATTCCCTTCATGTGACGCTGTGTGATGTGGAGCCACTCTTGGTTCATTTCTTCTCCCTCCAGAATGAAAACATCAGCCATCTGGTCGAAGGGTGAAAGGTCAAATCTCAGGCTGGTAATGAGGATGGCGTCGCTAGGGGGACGTAGGAGGGGTGTGTGTGTGTATGTGTGTGTGTGCGTGTGTGCGTGTGTGTTAAAGAGAGAGCCTTGCTGAGCGTGTCTGCTTCCTGAGTGAGCATTAAACATTAACGAGTGAGCTCTGTGAGTCTGGAGAGAAGGAAGGAGATGTGAGTAGAGGAAAAGAGACAGTGCGTGGACAAAGTCACTTCAGAGGGAGAAGGGAGGCAGAAATGTGCAGGTAGACACTTGAATGCATGCACACAACTCACACATGTACCGATGCACAGAAAAAAAATGGAACGCATGTGGATACAGTCTTCCTTTCAGTCACTCTGTGCTCAAAAAGCTTTTCCTCTTGTTTATTGACTCAGCCTTCCAACATTCAGTACATCAATAGCTCTGGTCGATCAGAAAGAAAAAGGCACAGAGGCTGCTGTGATGGAGGTGTATGTGTGTGTGTTTCTGTGAATGTGCCTGCATGTTCATCACCTTTTTGTCCAAACCAGCACATTTTATTCAGCACATCTCACAATCTGTTGCAGCTATTTTCCACAAGGACTCTGGTCATTTCCTCTGCATTTCTACTGTTGGTAGCTATAAATTGCTGATCTATAAAAAGGTAAGCTGTTAGATGATAGTAACGGGTCTCATTTTGGCCTCTGCACTATAGCTGTCTAATTGCCAACAGTAAGACTCAGCAGTGTAAGTCAATACAGATAACTCACAAGAAAACAGAGTTATAAGTGTGTGTGTGCGTGTGTGATGTTTTTACTCTCTAGGCAGTTTAATCGCAATTTACAGAATGTACAGTAGATAGTCGCATGTACATAGTATGTAAAAAATAAATGAGTTTAAACAACATGAAAATCTTTTTTCATACTGTATGTACTTCTGAATGGTTCAGCTTAAAATATATATAGATTTTCTTTCTTCATTTAACTTTAAAAGAAAAAAAAAAGAAAAAACATTCAAGTTTAGATTTGCACTATATTTACTGCCCATTTACTGAAAATCCAAATATAGTGGACAATTTTTGTGAAGAACTTGCTAACTTACCTTTTTTTATTATATTAAGAGGACTACATAACTTTCTTTTTATGATAAACTTTTTAAATTTAAAGTTGTTTTCTTTGTTAATATTTTTTGTGCAGAGTCACTTCTCTACTCAAAAGAGTTCAAATTGTTTGTGTTTTAAACAGAAGTAAGTCTGAGCATCATTCAGGGCAAAACAGACACACACAAGTTAATGTTTGTACATACAGTATCTTACTAGTTAAGGAGAGTGTATTTGCTGGAATATTGCTGTGTGTGATGTATGTGCTGTATTGATTATTTATCATTGCAAAAATGCAAGCATAACACTAGGGAGAGTTTGGGCTTTTTTCTTGCCTTGAAGACTTGTATAATTTGTTCTTCTGAATACTTAAGACAGCTGGGGAAAATGAAGATATATTTCACAGAGTGTACAGAGAATATGTACAGTTTTTTCTGACACAGTTTAAGATATTTTCTGCACTCACACTTTTTAAATTTTTTATACTTCATTTAAGTTTGAGGACATAGTCTACATTGGTGAATAAATTCTGCCAACTCCTAAAGGTGTGTGTGTGCGTCTGTGTTCACAAAGTTTGGGTCCTAATATTAAAAAACAATAAAGTGTGTTCACACGAACACAGAGGCACTTATGCATCTTGTATTAACAGAATCTTACTATAGCCAGTTAAAGTTCTGCAGGTCACTAACATAAAGACGGGAGCTACGGATGCAGTGTCTACGCCCGACTCTTTCATACGCCAGTGGTAAAGAGTGTTTATGCGAGCGGTCTGCAGTGTGAGTGCATCCCACACAGATCCTTGATTGAAAGAAAACAACATCAATCTAGCACAGGCCCCAAGGCCTTAAAATAGCCGGCAGAGATCCCATTCCCTCCCTGATGCTGCAGCTGATTTGGGGCACACACACACACACACACACACACACTTTTTGCCTCTGCATAAATATATAGATAAACAGCTCTGTCTCTCTCTGCTACTCCTTTACCATTTAAACCTATACAGCCTCTTATCATTTTCCCCTCCTGTCCCTTTTCCACATTGTCCCCCAAGTCTATTATGGTCATTTTCATTCATCACCCCCATGATGCTAAAATGTCAAGGTTAGAGTGTGCCACTTCTCACACACACAAACACACACACAAACACACACACACACACACACACACACGGCGAGGGGAGAGGGAGGGGAAGGGACTACTGACTCTGAATGCAAGAATTAGTCAAGCGTGCATTTTCCTTCTACTCCCTTTCTTTGCTTCTGTCTCTACGCCGCTGTCCCCCGCTCTTTGTTGGCAGGGGCCTTTGGTGTGTGTGTGTTTGTGTTTGTGTGTGAGAGAGAGAGAGAGGGAGAGAGCGATGTGGATAGAGTTTAGGGGGTGAGGAGTTTGTGGGGCATCATCACAGGTGTTTTCACAGGGTTTGGGGATTTTGTTTTGAAGATATTTTATTATTTGATTTGAATGGAGTAAATTAACTTCCTGAACAATCAGCTCATTTAATGTTTGCTAATATTCTGCCTGTTCTAGAGCGAAATTTAGATACATTTACAAAACGTTACTTATTTAACCAAAAAAAAAAAAAAGTCTTTTTAGGACAAAATTCTAATTCACAAATTTTAAGTTACAGTAACCTTCTCTCCAAAATAGATTTTGGAATTTGCAAATAAGCACTTTTAGTTTTTAGAAAAATAGAGGGAAGGCAGAGAAGAGAGGAGAAGAACGAATACATGTGCTCTCAGAGGCTGAAGTTTTTATCAAATGGCAAATATTTACCTCTCAGTGTGGTAACTACCAACTTTTTATGTACCACACCACAGCACTGTGTAAGTGTGAATGTCACATGAAGTGTGTGGAATGAAACGTGTGATTACCAGAGGAAGTGACCAACATGCATAGGACGATGAGCTGTTGACAAGGCTGTCTAGGTTAGAACATAAGTCGTTTGTCTCATGTTTCACTGAACCTTCTGTCATATCAAAACAAGCGTTGCTAAAAGAGGGCAGTGGAGGACTACGCAGCCTTCACTTCCCCCAAATATCTAATTTTACCCCCTCTTACCCCCTCCTAATGTGCTCCCCCAAACTCCCCCTATCCCTCGAAAGAAAGAACCATCCCCTCCCCAGCCCTATAGCAGTGCCCCAAGAGAACAGAGGTAAACATGCCCCCGTTCCCTTCACCCCACTCAGCTCCCGCAGTTCTCAGCTCACTCCTCCTCCTCTCCTCTTTCTCTGTTTGTTTGCCAACGGGCTGCTTTCTGGACTTTTTGTTTGGTGTTGCAAGGCCTGCAAGGGACCTCCAGCTCAGGGCACACTTTGAAGATGCTGCAGAAAAAAGGCAAGACAATGAAAAAGATCAATTTGTAAGGTTAGAGGAACATCTGTGCATACCTTCTCTGTATGTACAACCAGAAATGATTTGACTAATGCCTGCAACGCCACCTAGCACCTAAGAAGCGTATGTGCAGTTTCAGTTGCCCCGTTTTCATACCCCAAACAAAGCCATGAGACACTGAAAAATATATATAAAGCCCAAATATTATTTCACTGCCTTGCCAAAATAAATAAGAAAAAAAAAATTGTGTTAAATTAAGGTTGACATTTGTTCCTACAATTGATCCCATAAACAATAGATTGCATTATTTAATCATTATTATTTTATATTATATTAATTTACTCCAACTGTTTTTACTCAAGAGACCATGGATGCCAAGCTGTGTCCATTTTTTTAAACTAGCTGACATGTTTACAGTATGTTCATGCCATGCTGGAATAGAGACTGTGTAGGAGTGAAAGGTAAGCGTGGGAGAGACGAGCAAAGACGAAGGAAGACTGCTGTTGGGGCTTCGTTTGTGTGTGTCTGTGTGTGTCTGTGTGTGTTGTTTTCCCTCCTTGTACTGCAATAACTGCTCATACCAAGTAGAAAAAAAAAGACATTTGTAAACGAGTTGTACTACAACCACAATACAAGAAAATAAACACTAATTAAAATATAGTCCAACCCCATATGCATTTTTTTAGCAAGGAGCCACATGTGGAAAAAAGTGTTTCCTGATTAAGTCAGCTTTTTCTACAACTACACTCCAATTTGCATCTTATGTATCTCCACTGACCCCCCTTCTGTCTTTACTGCAGATGTGGAGACGGATGAGGCTTCTTCATGCATCTCTGTCACACAGTAATGCAGTCCTCTGGGTCACCTGGTAAAACAGCCCATATGGTGGGAGGTTCTGACAACCCAACACACACACACACACACACACACACACACACACACACACACACACACACACACACACACACACACACACATAGACATGTGCACAAGCATGCACACACAGTGCGAGTGAAGGGGAGAGGCTGCAGACTCTGCAGAAAATCTCTCTTTTTTAAATAATGCAGACTAGTGTTCACCTCCTCCCACACACGCACGGACACACACACACACACACACACACACACACACATACACACACTTCACACACTTCAGCGTTACGAGGTGTCGCTGGTTGAAGACAGACGAGGCAAGTCTGGTTAGGATTAGTTCACCGAAGCCCTGTCCCAACGGTCTGGACTTGGCTTCCTTGTCTTAATATCTTTCTTCCACACCTGTTCCAGTACTGATTTGTACAGTAGCTCTCTCAATACTCAGCTATTACATTTCCTTTGAACCCCCGTTTTTATTTCTTGTGCGGATATTTTGTGGCAGCAGATACACAGCAGGGATTCAGTGCATTAGAATTTAACACTTATCTGCTGCTGAGAAGTTACAGGAGCTCAGTGAGAGAGCCATGTGCCCTTCAAAGGTCCCTACAGAATGAATTTATTTGCTTCAGAGCCTCCAGAAAAAAATCTCCATTGTTCTAAAGGCTCTGGGGGTACGCTTCCTCATAAAAGAGAATGTTAATGTACTCTAACCCGGGGTGGGATTATTATTTCGACAGTCTCTTGGCACATGGGGAGGATTCAGCTCAGTGGATGGCAAGCTTGGCCGGATCATTCAGAGCAGGTTGGACAAGGTGTCATCAGAAGCCAGATGCAGGATCAGCTATCAAAGAAAGCGAACTAGGTGTTTTGGCTCAGCTTGTGAGACGCCACAAGAGCTGTGGAACAGTAGAAATGAAATGATATACGAAAGCAGTCTGACGGCTTTGCATATTTGCACACATATTTACAAAACACGTACATGCTCTCAGTCACGCAAGCAGTTGTCACCAACTTGTTGAAGGTGTTTGTTTTGTGGAGGAAGTTAAGAGCAGACAGAGGCAAAAACTGTATGTCAGCTGTACATTAAGGGGTAAAGATCTAGAGCAGTATGTTTCATTTGCTTCTGCTTTTGTTGCTTCTGTTTTTTTAAACTTGTACTAATGCATCCAGGTTTAATTTTAAACCTTTTAAAAATGAGTAACTTTACTTTAAAAAAATGTACAATTGATGTTTTATAAAACTAATGTTTCAGAGGATACTGTGAGAACAACTTACACTGAATTATCACCCGAGTGTGCAGCCCCCTCTGAGCTTTATATTGACTTTATATCAGGTTTCAGCTCATTGTCGAGCCAGACCACAACTTACTGTAGTGGTTCTCTCCTACGGGTCTCTGAGTAGATTTCACCCATGAGAAGCAGTTGTGTTTATTGAAAATACCTCTCTCGCTCTCTCTCTCTCTCTCTCTCTCTCTCTCTCTCTCTCTCTCTCTCTCTTTTATACACCACACACACACACACACACACACTGATCATTCAATATTTAGTTAGTTTTCTGGTTTCCTTTCTCACCACTAACGTCTGCTGTCATTAAAGACCCTAGCTACTCCTTCCTGTCCCGCCCCTGCACGATCACTGCTCCTGCCTGAGCACACACCTGGCTCTTTTCTTTCTCTTGAAACACCTGCTGCTCAGCTACCTTAAATCAAAGTGATTTAAGGTAGCATGTGAATCCAGCTACCAGGATTTAAAAATCTGGGAGGTTTTTTATTTCAGTGTGTGGACAATCCCTCCCCTTTATCTTGGATTACATTTTTGTCCTGCACCTGTACCCAATTTGAATTGAATGTGCACACCTTTCACCTTTTGTTTATTACATAAAGTAGTTTAATTGAGAAATTAAAGATTAACTCTACTCTTATGGCTCTTAATGTCTATTTTCTTGTATATGACACAAAGGACCTTTGTAATTGACTACAAAGCAAGCATTTGTCTGGCTCAAGTGTATTTGTCAGGAACCACATCTTGGTCTGTGGAAGGAAGTTTAAAATGCCAAAATGCAAATAAACAAAGAGACAAAGTAAAATACCAAACATTTATTATGTGAAAAATGAATATGTATCCCCCAACACTATGTTTTTGTAGAAATGCAGTGTGAATAAAACTGGTGTGTTCTGTAGCCAACATTACTGAGAAATAAAATCAGCCAAGTGTGTGTAATTTGAAGTGCCCTGACTTGTGTGTTTGTGTGCCTCTACGTGCTTGTGTGGGCCTGTGTGTCGACTGCACTTTTTCTCACATACCTGACCTCACACAGTTTCATGTAGCTTCTGGTGCAAATCGCCACATGCATACATGCATTCACACATACTCTCGAGCTGCCTTTTGAGGAAGTGGTTGCCATTTAGGCTTTTTGGTTTGACATCTTGCTACCTTTGTTTGTGGGTGGTGTGTGTGTGTGTGTGTGTGTGCGCGCGCACAGCAGGTATTAAGCAAGACCCAGCTTGAGGTAAAAAGTCAGACGTGGTCACTCTTTCCTTTGTCTCTTTTCTGTTCTTTCTCTCTCTCTTCCTTTCCAATTTTTCTTCTCCTGTCCTCACATCTTCATGTCTCCATCTCTGTCCCCAGTGGCAAAGTGATGGATGGCAGACTGCAGGGGTGAAGGTGGAGGAGTGTGTGATCAACTGCCAGGCCTCTGTATGTTTTTTTGTGTGTGTGTGTGTGTGTGTGTGTGTGTGTGTGTGGAGTTCTCTACAGGAATGGTTGTGTATGGAGGTAAGCAGTGTGTGGTGTGAAACCTGTAATGATGAAATGAGTCACTAATCACAGTGATTAGTGTGATGATGAGGGGGAGGCAGTGACTGGATCTGGAATGGTGCTGCTTTCAAACACAAGCGAACTCTCAAACACATTGAAAGGGGCACATACATGAACAAACACAGAGACAAAACACACAAGGCCTTCTACACAGAACAATGCATACACGAACTGGGTAAATATGCACAGACTCAAAAGATTTACCCATTACAACACACACACACACATATAATGATGTTCATACACACACATGTGCTCACATAAAATTAATTAATTGAGCTCATTTAATAGTCTATGGGTTTATGCTCTCACATGTCATGATCACTTACAATGGAAATAAAACCTTAGCACATTACGCTTCAATTAGCTGTTTAATGTGTCCCATTAAACGGCTCCTATTTCAACTGGTGTATGATAACAGTTTGGAAAGTGATATAGGATTTTATGGGCTGTCCTCAGTGAATCTATATGATAAGAGGGGATATGGTGGTTTTACTGTAGTAAATGCAGTATAATTGAGCAGTGATGATGATGTGACTTTCGGGTGAGACCACTCAGAGAGTCAGGGGCTATCTGCAAGTGTTGGGGATATTCAGCAACCTAAAAAGATGAAAAAAAATGATGAATGAAAAGGATTAATAAGGAATTCTTGGATAAAGTCAAGTTTGCTTCTAGGACAGTATCCTAAGGACATGCAGTAACCTATTTGTTTTTTATTTAAAACCTGGCAATAAAAAAATGAAATGAGTTTCTTTCACTGATCATATGCCAATATACTCAACTGTGACAGAACACTATGAACAGTTATTAACCCCACTGGGAAACCCTCCAAATATATCTGTGCTCTGATCACAAATAAATACATTTTAATGTCAGATAAAAGATCATTTACTTATTTAGTGCACTGCACCACATGTTTGGACAGAGCAGGCAATTTTACATTAATTTCATCTAACAAATGAAATGATTTATAAATTGTTTAATAATAGGAAAAACAAATTCTTAAAGACATTCCTGAGCATTGTGACCTTTACTCTACATCTCTGTTTTTAATATGTCACTGATTCTTTTATTCACACATCTCTCTTAAATAACAACTTGATCACAACGAAACAACTTTTTTTTCGAAAATTATGAAACAAATAGATAAAATACAAATAGCGAGAACTGGCAGGATATAAAATATTACTCCTCCAACAACATTTATATTAAGTTTATTTTCCACATAAGTCCTCTAAAGTTAGAGTGCTGCATATTTTACATGTATTTGAATATTATAGTAAAATGTATAAGTCTTAAAAGTCTTTTATTTTCTGTATTATCTGGTTATGTCAGTTAAAGTATGTATATCATATTTTACAGTCTTCACAGACTCTGCACTTGATTGAAGTCTGTGATTTTGATGCATTGCAAATGTGTGTACTGCTTCACAAAACAATATGTTTGTAAAGCCAACTTGTAAAATGCATTTAAACACCTTCATCTTACACAGGCTGCACCTTACATCCTGTGTGTTGGTTTGTGTATATGTGCGTGATCACACAGGAGAATATATGTCAAACCACTGCAGTATCTCTCCCCCACCTTAAACACACGTTTCTTTGCAAATGCACAAGGACACGCACTTGTACACAAACACACAGTGATCAGCAAGCACAACAAGCCCCACCACCAGCAGCCCCACGACAAGGTCTCGGTGTTCAACAAGGTACAAACTCCCCTTTCATTTGCTAAGCAGAAAATAAGCAGCTATAAAGATAGAAGCTTCTGCCAAAACAATGACTGTGTGTGTATTTCCTGTGTGTTGTACCGGAGTCAAAATGTCAAAAGCTAAAACAAATGACAACCAACCTTCAAAAACAGTGTGCATTGCTAAACGATGATCAGCATAATTCTTCATGCCTATCTGCCTAAAACCAGCATCCACTGCAATTTATCATTCCCAGTAAATGTGTAGATGAGTGTTTTGAGAGTGTGCTTGATTGTACATTTCTGCAGGTGATATTTCATGCAGCTACGACACGTTCTATGCTATATACCTGTGCATATTTGTGGGTTGGGGGCTACACTAAACAAAATAGCAATAAAGGAACTGTAACTAATTGATGATTGCCTGTGGGCAGTATTTATTAACATCTCCATCTCAGCATAATGAAATGTTCTAGGGCATTTTCTCAAATACACATAAGAGAGCACAGTGTGACGGTGTGAACAAGACAGAAAATAACCCAATTATTAGACCATCTGACACCATACATTCTGTTGAGTGTGTGAATCAGTTTAGAGGCTTGTGTTTCTGATATGAGTTGTAGCTACACCTTTAAAATCACAGTTATCAATCCCTACTGTATACTGTTAGGATTTCATGAGTTCACCTGTCTTTAAAATGCAGATAAAATCTACAGTCAGATTTTTGTGGTGAGTCAGGATTTGAAGGTAGGACAGATGTGCCTAATCTAAGGATCATGTTTTGCCCTATGTGTTCCTCACAAAGACACTTTTGCATAGAGATTGTATATTATACACACAAGCAGACCCACACACACACACACACACACACACACACACACGCTCACACATATTTTTCCCCACCAGAGGCAAACCTGCCGCCTTGTCCCATGCTTGAACGGCATCTGATGGATTATGAGGACACCTCAGATATACCTGCAGGTAGCAAAGAAATCCATTTTGGGACAGACCGTCAAGCGTAAAGTTTTATTTTGCTCATCAATGAAAAGACGCTGCTAATGCATCCATCTTGGCTCTGGTGCATGGCTGCAAGTGAGTATAATGTCAGAGATGATGGCTATCTGCAGAGGCTGATGTAAACAATTCAGAACTCTTACTTTCCCCGTGTAAAACAAGATAAGAGCGAGGCCCTGTAGAGGATGCCACCGTGGCAGCATAGTTATGGCGTGAACTTTGTTTGATGTACTTTGGTACGAGGGTGGTAGAGAGAATGTATAAAAGAGTTATGTTTAGATCAATATCACAAATCACGAGTCAGAAAACCACCTGCAAAGACCTACAGAAAAAATACATCCTCCCTGCACATGTTTCTCATATTGCTCTAAGCTGCTTGTTTGGCAGGAGGGTTTAAAAATAACAGTGTACGTCCCCCTCAGCTTACTATAAAAATGACTCGTACACCATGTACAACTAGTACTACTACACTTTTCTTTCTTTCAGTTTTTTTTTTTTTGACATGTTGTTTGCTTAAATAGACAATGAGTACATCTGAATGACACACATAAGCTTGTTTTAGCGTTCTCAGCTTCGGCAGAGACAATTCAATACAAAAATAGTAGATTAAAAGACAAGCAGCATAAACGGATGATGAAAACATATTTTCAGTATTATATGTATATACATTTAATTTGCAATAACCAGTGGTCACACATTAATTTGTGGTGTGAACAAGTAATAAACTGAAGAGATGTGACCAGCACTTTGATGCTTCACTACATTATCTTAAGTTTACCATTGTATATCAAGCAGGACCAACGCTAGAAGTGATACAGTGTGAGGACAATGATATTTTAAAGAAACTAATGTACAAAGATCAGCTGGCAGTCTGGAATTTCTGCAGCTGGCACAAAGACAATAACTTTCATTGTGATTGGTGTGTTTAGAGAAACCACAAAACAAATTTTATAGGCAACGTTATTGCTGCCAAAGTAAATGAAAAGACATGATGAGATGCAAATATGCCTGGGGTGGTGGTGTGAATTCGCTCGAAGACACATCAACCTTGGGCTGCATGATTACTGTGTTCTTGTGAGCAAAAAAATAAATAAAATTTTTTTTAAATTGCAACTCTTATAAAAAAAAATTAGGCTTATCATCCGCCCTTTATGAATCAACTTCATGAATTGAAAAATGAGAAACTGGAGGCAAAATAAATGAAAAAAAAGGCAATTCTGAGACAATTCTGCACAAACAATAGCTGCATGGTGCAATGTGTGAAACCTCACTCTCTTCCACCGTGTGACATTATCCAACATCAAAATCTCAAAATACCTACTTTACTCTGAATTTCTGCAAAATGAAATCATTCACATGCCGTAAAAATTTTAATGCATACATTTATTAAGAAATGCTTATGCATTTATGCATAAAAATAGGGAA
Organism: Channa argus; assembly: GCF_033026475.1. Taxonomy (NCBI): domain Eukaryota; kingdom Metazoa; phylum Chordata; class Actinopteri; order Anabantiformes; family Channidae; genus Channa; species Channa argus. The sequence continues at coordinate 14,761,146 of NC_090197.1, forward strand.
GAGCTACAGTCAACTAACTTTATTTTAAACTCTGGAAGTGAAGGAGAAACCACTGCTATTTACTGCACTGTCCTTGAGAAATCTCCCATATTAGTGGCATTCTTCCAACACTTACAATTTTACTCAGGATCAAAAAACATCACCCTCAACTCCCCACAATCAAATGGATTTATGCCTTGTCATTGCCAGACGTGAAAAATTGAAAATGATGGATTTGGCCGTATATTACTTATGCTGCACTTGTCAAATGTGATCTTGCCGTCCAGTATTGTTGATGAAAGGCCAGAGCTGGCAGAGGGAAGTAAATCTAATTCCTGCTCAAATTGAAGAGACTGTCAGAGCAAAGTGGAGCTGACACAGTCACAGGAAAAAACCCATCAGATCCACTTCCAGGGAAAAATGACCATGCTGGATATGTCTGTCTTTTTTAACAAATCTGACAGACGCAAAGGGAAAATCTAAACACGGATGTGTACAGTATACAAAGTTCCCTAAAGCTACATATTGTGTAAATGCACAGAAATGTAAACATTCAAATAATTTTAGCTAAACTTTAACAAGGAGACACTCTGTGTTACACACGTGTTGGCGTTTTTCAGTCTGGAAAATTAAGTGAACAATTTAAAAAAACAATACACATTAAAGATTTTTAAAACTAAAAATATATAAGATTTGTAGCTCTGAAATTTAATGCTGCACATATTGAAAAAGCAGCAATTTTTACACACACACAAACACACACACACACACTCACAAACACACAAGCTGTCAATTAGATGAAAACATTACCTTCCGTGATGCCACATGCTCCATGCAATTATTCAATTTGCTTGGTCTGCAGATCATTGCTGCACAGAAGACCTGGAGAGCGCAGCTGAATCTGCCATATCTCTACTCATCTGCCCTTGAGAGAGAGAGAAGCAGAGAAGATTGGATAGCTTGGGAGAGAGAAAGGTATACGGGTTTGGAGCCAATAAATGCCATGAAGTTTCACAGCACTTCAACTATATAAAAAAACGAAGTGATTTTTACTGCTCGTGTTCATTTTAGTGAAAGCACTCAGCTGTCCTGCTCCATTCAAGTAAAGACATTAATTGAACACACTAGATCATTTAGAGACAATGGAGCATTTTGTGTTATTGTGTAATTGGACAAAGTGACTAGTTGGCTGGTTTTCTATTGTTTCATTAAATGTTTTTTGATTGGAGACTTTCCTCCCATGAATAAGAACAGTGATTTCAGCAATTGACACAAAATGTCATTTATTTATGAAAGATCCCTCTGGTGTCCTTTGTAGTGACAAGAGGAAAGAATGTGGTGGTTTTACAGAGTGGCAAATATTGCGAATTAACCACAGCCAGTTCAGAATTGTAATTTTCAAAGGAGTAAAACAAAGTTTTTAACAACATAAAGCTACAAAATGCAACAGCATGAGAGTGGAAATCAGTCCACTCTGCTGTGCCCAGCTCTCTCTCTCTCCCCCGGTTCACTCTACTGCTCTACCATCTACCATATGGATGGAAATCGCTCCACAATACTACGCTTCACTAAGCTCTTCACAGCTCTTCAGGTATTAGTCCATATCAAAGCACCTACGTTCTCTACGGCAAAACAACTTGTCATTTTAATTCATGTCAACAAATATTAGTTGCTGTTTTAACTTGTAGAAACACATGTACGTTCTACTTACACACGCACATCTTGAATGTAAACACACACACACACACACACACACACACACACACACACACACACACACACACACACACACACACACACACACACACACACACACAGCCTAAATGAATGTCTGGGTTTATGGGGAGGCCTTAGTCAGGTCTGTTTGAGTTTGCAGTATAATCAGCAACAGGAAGAAAAGACCAAAAAAAAAAATCCTGTCTAACATGTTTTTACAATTCCAGACTTCTGTTGGTTTCTTATAACCATATTGTCCACAGGCTTGAGCACAAACCTGCTTTTGCCCCGTTCTGGTTTGTGGAGTCTTGTTTTGAAGTCGGTATCAAGTTGCTACATAGTTCCAGTTTTTCCTTGGCTTTGGTTAAGTTTCATGTTGCCAGTCGACCAGTAAAACACAATTAATTAGCAAAGTCATGTCCTTTTAAGTCTCCTTTATAAGCAATGATTTATTCCACTCAAACCAAATTAAAATGGCGCTTATGTGATTTCAATTCAATCAAGAAAACATCAAACTACATGATCCTTGATCAAATGTGCTAGGTATTCTCCTGCTTTTCATGGGGGCTGCATTGTCACCTAAAAAAACCCCTCAAAGTTTCACTTATTAAGACACACTCAACATCTCTTTGCCAAGGCACATTTTTTTTGCAAAGGTTTGGTGATTTAAAAAATATATTTTTTTAAAGTTTGAATCCAAGCAAAAGACATATTTCTACAGAAGGTGTAGATTCACCTTAGAGTGTCCTATAAACATCCCTTGTTTATCATCTTGGAGGCCTTATCTTTGCTGTGTGTCAGCCTTCTGTATTATAAGCTCTGCTATCTGATCTTTTAGTTTGAAGTCATGTCACCTGGTGTACGCAGAGCTTTTTTACCACTCCTTATTTATAGCCCGGTCTATCAACAAATGTTTGCGACTGGCTGAATTCACACCAGAGCTGCTACTTCCACATTCTGCAAAACCTGAGCATAAAGAAAAGCACAATGTGTGAAAATGCAAATTACCATTAACAAAGCTGTAATATGAACTTCTCCTTTGCTTCTATTCTTTTACTCGTTTACTTCTTTGTTTCCTATGTAGCACCACCTTGAGCATCTTGCCTTTCCTATATCATTTCTGTAACGCAGTTTAACTCAGGTTGCTATTGCCGTTGTCCCACTGTCACCCAAATCCTCCCTCGAAGACACCTTTGTGTCACCTGTTAGTCTGACAAGTCTTTGGCACAGCTTGGTGCCTTGTGTGAGTGTGGAAGGAAGGAGTGGAGATACAAAACTCCTTCCTCCTTTCTTTTGTTTCTCTGTGCCTCACTAGACTTCGTCCCCACCACCCCCACTGTGTCCATCTGTTCATCTCTCAGCGGAGCAGGGTGAGGAGGAGGTGAGACACGCAAACGCAGACACGCAAACACTTACATGGGCTGTAAACACAAACTCTCTGCTGGCACACACATACACACACACACAATCGATATTTATGTTACAAAGTCTGAAAAAAGTCCATGACCTGCTGGCATCCTGAAATTCCACTGTCAGTAACCAGATTTTAACATCAGTTTACAGTCAGATATTTTTGTCTATTGTAATATCATGTTACAAAAGATTCCTTCTTTAAAAAACATTTATAAAGATTGAGTTTTTACCAACTAATGATACAACCAAATCATCTTCACTTTAAAATTAGTTTAAATCATGAATGCGGGAACATTTTTGAGTTACGAAAAAGACAATGTTTTAAGTGAACTTCAAATCCCTTAAGTAATCTGGGTTCTTTTTGTCAGTCAGACAATACTTTGCATAGAGCCAAGAGGACAAGCATTTAGTAACCTCACACTGGTGGGAATTCCCCCACCTACCAACCCCATCCCCCTAGAACGGTGTTGCCACGGTGATAAGGCAGGGCCCTTTGCACTCTGGCCCCTGCCCTTTGCTACTCTTGAGGGGGCATGTGCCATCAGTGCTGCAAAAAGCAAAAAGAACCCCCGCTCATGCCGTCAAGAAAAAACCTGTGATGAAAATGGATGGTACTGAGAGACTATGTGTTTGACTGTATATGTGTTTGCGTCACTGCAGTCATTTTGTAATGTAGGTGTGTGTGTGCACTGTGCACATATTCTTTCCTGTCTTTGCACGGGCACTTGGAAACCCACGCAATCAAATAGAGAAGGAAAATGTAAATGTTTGATCAAATGGCAGCTGCTTTAATCTGTGAGTCGGCAGCCAGACCGCAGACGAAAAACGTAAGATGAAATTATCATTTATCATTTAATCAGCACACAACTGTTTTTCTTTCCAGTATGTTTTTCACTGTCCTTCTAGGTGCAAGTACGTGTCATATAGAATCGGTTGCTCTTACAGCAAACATTGTAAGTAACTTGAACATAAAATACTATAATATTGTATATAGCATTTATCTCATTATAGAGACTGGGATATTTTTCTGATCTTGATGAATCAAAATAATAATGAGGATATAATTTAAGTCTGCATACTTAATGTGGATATTTTTATATTGATTTAGAGGTTAGACGGATAAAAGAAAAAGGCACATAAAATTAAAAAATAAAACCTTGTAAGAAAAGTTAACATGAGCATTTGTGTTGGATTTTCTTAGCGAAAACAATATGATGTTTGACCTCTTCCTTTAAATTAACAATAACTTATTTAACCAAATAGCTCCTCAACAGGTCAAGTGCAGGTTGCAGTTGGGATTATGAAAGGTAAACATTTAGGATTTCAGAGAGAAATGATAACTGTCTGTTTCTGCACAAAAGTGTAGAAAAGGCCTCAGTATTTTATGTAAGTACATTACTAAGTATGGTGTAGTACAGGTAATAGTATGAGGAAAAAGAGGATGTTACACTGGAGATGAAGCAATATAAAATAATCATAATAGTTTGTAATAACGGTGCAGTATCTGGGTCTATTATTATTTTGTCTTTGTTTACTTCCATGCTGTAATTTACATGTTTGTGTGTGCTGCTGGCAGATAAAATCTTGTTCATATGTGTTTGTCTGCATTTATTTGTTTGCCTGCTCATAAACAATTACGGTCCGCTCCTAATTTTGTTGTCAAACACACACACTCATGGAAATGGGGCCTACGTGTGCGCACAATGAGCACACACCACTCCTGCTATGGCACTGGATGGGAGTGTGTGTATAATAAGTGTGAAAAATCTCATTAATGCAGTGCGGCTGCTGAGCTGCGGCTGCTGCTAAGTCCCTTGTATTGTCACTTTTCTCCAGGGCCCCTGAGCGCTAGCTAGCTAACTAGCATCATTGCCATGGAGACCCCGGCAGCTATGCTCCCCCCCAGATCCTCAGCAATCTCACCGTTACTGTGTACACACACACACACACACCTTCACTCTCTTCCTCCCTTTCTGCCTCACTCTCCCTTTTTGTCCCCTGACAAAGCTTGACAAACCGCATGTGACTCGGAGGGCTTAGCACTGGGGAATTGTCAGAGTTCCCCCTCTCCAATTCACACACAGTTCAAACTCTGAGCAGCCATATTGATTTTTAATGATACCAAGCAGTGGAAGACCCTCTCTGCTGTGGACATAGAGACAAGGATGGAGGCAAGGAAGTCAAGAGAATTGTTGAGCATGTTTACTTTTGTGCTTTTTGGTTTGGTGCATTGTGCACATCCATAAATAGTTGATATGTATTTTCTGAAAAAGAATGTCTCTCCTCCTGAATTTTTTATTTACATTATGTAAGGAAACAAATAAAAGTTTTTTAAAATGCACCATTAGTAGCATAACCATGGTTGTTAAATATGAAGCTGTCTGAGCCACTGCGACACTTTTAGGGATGCGGCTTCTGTTCTCAGTTGTTCCAGTCATATTCTCTGAAAGAAGTAATTTGCACTTGTTAATAACAGCATGGTTTGTTAGAGCAAAAACAAATCAGTTTTTCATATTTTCACCCTAAATTTCTCTTCTGTCAGTCAAAAAAACAAAACAAAGAAAAAACCCCAACAACATAGTTTGGAGTTTATTTGAAGTGTAATTTTAAATGATTATAAATGCACCCATCCTCCAATCATCTAAAACCAAATTTTTCTCTTCTTTTCTCTTTCTTTTGGCTGAGAGCAAAGAGTTCATCATAGCTGGTAACCATATGCCACCACATCCAACATGCAGTCTCCTGTCTACACATACAAACTACCGTGGTGCTGAACACATACATAGCTGACTAAACATATGGAGGTGATTTCATAGATCAAAGTGTCGCTACAGCTAATTAATCTATATCAATGTTAATTAATCAACTTAACCTCAGGCTGTACAGACCACCCTCTAATCTGTGTGTGTGTGTGTGTGTGTGTGTGTGTGACAGAGAGAGAGAGAGAGAGGAAGAGTGTACATATGGAATAACGAGAGGAATCAAAGAAATCGATCTGCTTTGACTTTTAAATGCAACTGAGTGTGATTTCAGAGAGGCAGCATGTGAGGAAGATTAAATACCAAACAAAAAAATAAAACAGGAGAGGGAAAGAAGTGTGTTAAGACAAAGCCACTGAGAGAGAAAAACATTTAGAAAAAGTGTTAAAAAAATAGTAGGGGGAAAATGATTAACCTCTGAGACATTTACCTAATTAATTCTGTCAGTTTTTTAAATGAAGTGAACAACCTTGGAGCAGTAGCCGGTCAGTAAAACTCATGTAAAATGTATGTCACTCTATATTTCACTGTGTGTGGAACAAGCGCTGCTGCTACTTAATACAATGACACATGTAATCTTTATTCAACTTGAACCCTTGAGGCATACAGCTCGGTTGCAGACATGGAAACAGCTAAACCTTTAGCTCAGCGCTAAAGTTAAATAAACTGACAGTCTATTGACACAGGTGGGAGCATATAAAATCATGTTTGCATGTAATTATGATTGCTTATGTTGACATTAATGACATACAAACATGGAATGTAGGGGTGAGGGAGTGAATACGATGTCCTATGCTGCATTTGTTGATTTCAAATAAGCTGTTTCAATGTCAAGAACAACTTGTATACAGCTGGTTTGCTACAAATAATACTTTGTATGATTATGATATGAAAATCTTGGATTTTGTGTTTTAAAGGGTTAATTTGATTATGCAATTGTGGAGTTAAAAGGAAACATATCAAATCAAAGCCTCTGTACACGACCTCTCCATGTTTGGCTGTATTCATCCAGGCTTTAACTCTGATCAGTTCTCACCATCGCTGTGTTTAGCTGGAGCCTAAAACCTTCCATTTTACAATTATTGAGGACATTGGGCTCCAGGGTACACTCGAAGCTTTTGAAATGGTTTTCAACCTTTCACCTGATCTATCAGTTTTTGATTTTTGACAAATTTAAAACAAATGTACCAACATGTGTTCACTTTGTCATTATGGGTCATTGAAAGCTGTTTTATCCATTTTCCCCTCAAAGGTCTGAGCAGCTCATGGCTGCTGTCGAGTGCGGCAAAGACCCAGGACATTCCTGTGGTTTAACACTACGCTTTGAAAAACAAGGTCTGACCAAGTCTGTATGTAATTACAATATCAGTGGGATGCTGGCTCCTGCCTATAGTAAAGAAAGTGAAAGAAAGAGCTTTGGGACATGTGATTTTATACACAAATGTGTGTAAAGAAGACAATGAGCAAAAGGTAGGTCATTGTAATCTGAGATAAAAATTCTGGTGTAATTGAATATTCACACCCGTCACACAAAGTTGGAGAAGAATCTTCTGTTTGGGTCTTTGTGCGTTGAATGCACGGGATGAATGACTTGTTCATGTCAAAGAATGATTTTCAATGTTGCAGCACAAAAGGACAGGTGTAACTTTCAACTCAGTGTGTAGGATTTGTGAACAGTGGCCATTCTGGCTTGTTTGATGTCATGTGTATTTCCACATTAGATCAATAGATTCCTCAAAAGTTATTTCTGCAAGGTACAGCTTCTTGAAATATTTACAGCATCGACTGTACTAGCACAAACTCTCTTACTTACTGTATCTTTGAGTGCACATCAGGACACTTTGGGACACCTCATCTGACTGCCAGCTGTGGGAGATCATCCAGCACACATAAAAGAGCTGACAGCTGTGGAGCAAAATACCCTAAACAATAGGAAATAAATGAATAAACTGGTGCAATAAGCTTCTTAAAAATCCAAGCTGTTAATTTTAGATGCATCAGAATTTCCTGTGACATACTAACAATAAAGGCAAACAGATATCGTTCAAAATATCTAGTGGGCATCTGCCCAGTGGACTGCATGCATTACTTGATTTGGGACATTTTTCTATTTTATTCCCATTATTATAGAGCACAATGTTATTATTGAGGTTCTATCTGCAGTGTGTTAAGTCAACAGTTCAAACTAATTTACTTTATGTTTCTATGACACATCTGCTCAGTGTGAGAGCAGCACTTGTCACAGCTGCACGTTGGTGGTTTCCGAAAGCTGCTCTGAAGTGACATTTTAATCTGACAAATTTCTGTGAATGACATTCAACTTGGCAACATGATTAACTCCCATCTGTTCCACACAAACACTCACAAAAAGGGGTCAGTCATGACAGACTATCTGTGAATGTTTTTGTCTCTGCTCTCCAAGTGTGTCTTTGCAGCTTCATGCATATTGTGAATGACTACTTGCATGTGTGGAGGAGTGTGCGTGGGCAGTGGGGGTGAAGCAGCCAGTTCCACACAAAAGACATCCAGTAGAACAGAAAGCACAAAGCATATGACCAGCCCTGAGGAGGTGGACACATTTGTCTGCACTTTGTGTTGTCTTTTACATCAACATGTGCAGAACTTTTAAATCTCGGCGAACAACAGCGCAGGCAGTGGTGTAAAAAGTGTATTTGTGGAAATCAATTAGCTGTGAATAGAATAGCCATATAATTGGGTCCATTAAGAACAAGAATTAACATTTAGCTTTGACCCATATGAGAATCCACTGCACCTTCCTCAATAAAAACAAAACAATTTTAATGCTGCTTAAATAAATCAGTGATGTTCTTTCTAAGATTAGGTCTGAAATCAGTTTTGTGGCTTGTCGAAATATAGATCAATGGGCTGTGAAAGTCATGGAGGTAATGGTATATTATATTCTTGCAATAGCGTTCACCTTTTCATTCTAAAAATAATCTTTACCAAGTGTTTTTTAACTACAGTCACACCTCAACCAAATTTTATTTGCCACAGCCATATTCCTGTACTATACTGTACGATACTTTCACTGTGTATTGATAGTGGGATCTTGACCCGCACTGTCCAGCACTAGGTTTGAAATCAATTTAAATCCTGATAATATAACTCCACTGACTAAGAGCAGTATAATTATTCATTAATTATTTATTATTACTGCATCTGCAAAGTGTTAGGTAGAACAGGAACATGACGAGTGCTGTTTTGGTCATATCTTCGTCTTGATTTTTTTCATTTATATTACATTTACATTTAGTCATTTAGCAGATGTTTTTATCCAAAAGCGACTTACAAGTGAGGTAAAAGGGAAGCAAAAATCTAAGTCACAGAGAAAACATCAAAGCATTGTTCTATCAGAAGAAGTTTTTAGGTTTCATAAGGTGCAAGAAAGAGCAGAAAGGAAGATTATTATTATTATATTTAAATAGACTTAGGTGCATAGAAAGGTGTGGAAGAGTTTTGTTTTCAGCAGTTTTTTTAATGTTGGGAGTGAGTTTCCTGAGTGTACAGTGTTTGGTAGCTCGTTCCAACATCGTGAAATCACTGAACTGAAATGTTTTGCTCAGTGTCTTCTATGCGATGCTGGGACCAGCGGACTTCGTTCATTGGCAGATGACCACCAGATTTCTGGCCAACTTAGTGGGGACAATCACTGCAGAGCCAATGTTGATGCTGATGCTGATGTTGTGTTGTGTTGAAGGTCTGGCTGGGTAGACAAGAACTTTGCTCTTGGAGAGGTTGAGCTAAAGATGTCTCTCTCTCTCATCCAAGCAGAGATGTTGGAGAGACAGGCAGACATGCATGATGAGACAGTAGAATCATCGGGTGGAAAGGACAGGAAGAGCTGTGTGTCCTCAGCATAAAAGTGATAGGAAAAGACATGTGAGCAATTGATAGAACCCAGGGATGTAGTGTAGGCGGAAAAAAGAAAAGGATCAAAAACTGAACCCTGCGGCACACTGGCAGAGAGGCTATGAGAGTGACAAACATGTCCCTGCCAGGATACCTTGAAGGTTTGTCCTGATAAGTAAGATCGAAGTTAGGCTAGAGTTGTTCCAGAGATGCCAAAGTCAGAGAGTGTGGACGAGAGGATTTGATGGTTCACAGTGTTAAAGGCTGCAGATAGGTTGAGTAGGACTAAGACAGAAGAGTGACCTGTGGCTTTTGCAGTGATTCAGGATTGGCGTTTCTGTGGAGTGACCACTCTTGAAGCCAGACTGGTTGACATCGAGGAGGTTGTTCTTGGGAAGAAAGTCTGAGAGTTGATTGAAGAAGAGAAACGGGTCTGTAATTCCCCACAACGGAGGGAACAAGGGAAGGCTTCTTGAGCAGTGGGGTAATCTTGGCCTGCTTGAAGGAGGTCGGAAAAGTACTTGTTGTGAGAGATGTGTTGATGATTTGTGTAATAGCTGGCATTAGTGTGGGTACAACTGCTTGAAGAAGAGTGGAAAGGATCGGATCCAGAGAGGAGGTGGTCGGATGGTTAGGGAGGAGGAGGCTGGATACATCGTCCTCAGTCAGGGTTGACAATGAGGAGAGTGATGCAGTGTTGGAAGAAGCAGAGAATGGTCAACACAGAGTAAAGATAAATGTCGACATAAACACATCAAACTACACAGAATTTCTGTGTCAATAAGTTTGTGTTTTCATGCTGAGCATGATTAAACCAGGCTGGGTCAACTGTGCCACTCAAGAACAAGACAGCCTCCCTCAAAGTGTGCTGCTGAGAAGGTGCATATGCCCCACCTCAGGTTGTTGGCATGGAGGTTGAAATGTCATGTTCAAGGCCTCCTCTGCCAGAGCAAATGACAAAAATGTGTTTAGTTTGACAAAGGAGGTGTGATATACTCTGTGCTGCTCTGCTGCCAAGCCTGTGGTGGCAGAATAATTCACAGAAAATGTTAGTGTTGCTGACACAGTCTACTAAATAATTTTGGTGCAAATTAATCTTGTGTCTTCTCACTGCGCTTGTTGAATATCTTCCAGTGTAACGTGCACACTGGTTTCAGTTCTGGCAGTGGTATTCTAATATGATTTAACAGTATTACATCTTTAGGAGCCGCTGCACGCCTGCCTGATGAGATTTCAAGCTGCCTTGCACCTTCGGATTAGTGTCATTATATTTACATTACAGAGACATTAGATTTTCTTATATGACTCTCAGTGGCAGTGATAAAAGCCTTTTCTAAAAATATGCTCAGTGCTATCTTCAAATCAATTGGCTGATTTCCATTTTTGGACGGGTACACAGTCGGTCCAATATTTATTCAGGTCAGGTTGTTGTGTTTTCTCACATGCTATGAATTCATTTGGAGTGGAAATGTGCTTCTATAGCTCAAGTGTGTGGTTTTCCTCTCTGCCTCTGACCTAATACACACACACACACACACACACACACACACACACACACACACACACACACACACACACACACACACACACAGAGACACAACATAATAGCATTTTATTGCAGCTCTGTGCTGGCTAATTGTTGTGTTTGGCCCAATTCTTAGAGTGTGAGCAGGCAGGTGGCAGGTTATGTTTTATTTTTCTGCAAATCTAAACAACATAAAATGCTGGAGATGGGCAACTTCCCCAGTTGCAGAAGTCAGTGAAGCACAAAAGCTTTATTGCTTGTTAGGAAAGAGAAGGAATAAAGGGGGAGAAGGGGAGGAGAGGGAGTGGACAATGAAATTAGACAGCATTTGTATATCTGTATGCCTCTCTGTGTCTGTCTGTGTGTGTGCTTGGTCTTCAACTCTAATCTTCACTCCGATCTTGGTCCTTAATGAAGACGTTTGGTCTCTTAGAACCAGAGGCAATGTCTTCTTGGTTTAGTGTTTGGTGGCTGCAGAGCATAAGTCAAAGGTCATCATCTGGATAGTTTTAGCTATTTTTAAACATCCGCTTTAGCCTTGATTGAGGTCATTCAGTGTGGCCCCAAACCTATGACCTCTTGTCCTCTCTGCAGTCATCTGGCTGTTGGCGTAGAGTTTCCATGTACAGGCAAAAAGATCTTCAGCAATGCATAGACCAATACAAATCTGGGGAAATTAAATTATTCGATTAGGAACCAAGGAAAGATCACAGTGTAGAGGAATCCTTTATTTTCCTTGTGAAATTATGTTTTTTTTTTCTTCCTTTAGTTATGTCACTAAATGAACTTAGACCTAACAAGTTTTGACAAAAATGTTTCACACTAAGAACAATTAAAGTATGTGGAAACATGGTTTTCATTGCAGCCACAACATGATGCAAAATGTGAGATACATCCCTAACTGATAGCTCACATTGATATACTTTAAATAGGAACGCAAACTATCTTAAATGGAAATCTAATACACTAATTGCCAAAACCAACGAATATTTACAGAGAATGATTGACCAGCATTCGCCTGAATTGATTGTTTGCAGAACCCAATGAATGATTGAGCTTTGGCGTTGCTTTATCCAATATACTTTTATGTGCTCACACTGTGTTAATAACATGAAGTTTATGGAGTGTGCTCTGTAATTAAATAATACAGGATGGCTTGTTTTGTATTTTATGCATTCAGCACCGCGGCCCTCTTGTGGCTTTAATGGGATACAGATGACGGCCAGAGGTTGGCCAACAGGCGGTCGGCACCACAGTTTGAGACCAGCAGGAAGTGTCCTAAAAGTTGCTCACATTACTGTGCCCAACATGTCATGCCTGGGGCCATTGTGTGTGTGTGTGTGTGTGTGTGTGTGTGTGTGTGTGTGTGAGAGAGAGAGAGAGAGAGAGAGAGGGGAGGTTCGTCTTCTAATCTGTGTGACACTATATGAATCAATATAAAATGTCATATGTGGGGACAGAAACATACTGAAGGATGAATTTAAATTTTTTATATTCCATACACTTTTTACTGTAATGGATAAAACTCTTATAGTAACTTTTTTCTCGCTCTCAACTTCAACTCTTTCTCCACCAGGCTCCCCAATCCAAACTCTCTGGCCTGGAGCAAGGGTGGGTCATTAAAATATATTGCCATAGCAGCCTGTGTTGGGTGGAAGGCATTAAGTACAAAAAAAGTTGACAGTGAAAGAGCCAATTCATCTCAAATCTAGGCTGTCTTGGAACTGGGAAGGGAACTGAGTTCCAGCAGCAATACGCTCCCTAATCGTTAACCTATAATTCCCAAAGGTTGGTTGGACATTAGCCAGACTATGAACACTTTGGTTAGATTTGGGTGAGTGGCATTGAAGCAGCACATGCAGCATGAGGTATCCCTGTATCCACTAACAAGAATCTGAGGTTTTTGTGTTTTTTCATTCAGAATTTAACCAACAAAGACATTGATATTTGACTCATAAGGGTGTGTGTTGAAATCAACTTTGTTTTGGTTTATTTGTAAATTACAGTAGTTTTAGAAAATCCAATGTTATCATATTAAGTTTGCTACAGTGTGATCCCTGACCTGAAGGATAAGAACGATCCTGATTTCTATTGATATTGTGCTACTCAAAATACCTACCTTTAAAATGGCAACCATCTCTTAATAACATTAGCACATGAATTTTCTATTGTTAATTATTGTTTCTCTCTTTTAATATTTACATTGGTAAACAACAAAAATTAACATGCAGTTGTTTCTGAGGTGTGAAGTTAAACTGGTGTGTTGACTTGTGTCTGGGTCTACTGAAGCTCTCACGGTGGGACAGTGCCTGCTTTGATTAATCATAGAAATCCTCCTCAGAATGCACCAGAGGAGTGATGGGATGTGGCGTTTCAAAAGATCCCTGGGTCAGAGAGCCTTTGAACTTTAACCCTTTAGCTGTGGCTCTCCAAAACGCCTGGAGATAAAGGGGTTAAAAAAGTTACACCTCCCAAGCTGCATTGTGCGAGCGCCATGAAACAGGCCACAGGAAATCTGACATTTAATTTAAAAAAAAAAAAAGGTAGAATGTCTGACAGATGCAAAGTTATGATTCTGAAAGTTTAATGTGATTACACAGTTAAGTGATGTGACAGTAAAACATATCCCATCAGGAAATAGCTTGCATGTTAATTGTTTAGATCTTTGGAATAAATAAAGAATAATACAGTGAAGGACAGCGAGAGAAAGCTATTGAGAGTTGGCAGCCTTCCTGTTTGATTAGCCATTAGCCTCTGGTGATAGGAGTCGCAGTCAGATTGCCACTCCCTTTGATTACAGCACAAGAGAACCCTGGAAAAATACATCTCCCCAGCCAATACACATCACTTCAGGGGGCTGATTTGGCTTGTTGCTTTTTCATTCCCTCTCATGTTGTAATCAGACGTGCTGTCACTGTGGAGAAAAAAAAAATGATACATAGTTATACATAAACATATTAGGTAGTGGCTGAACTTTCATGAAGAAGGGCTGAAGATATGTTTGAACATTAACAGGCATTCTAATGAGCATCCAGTGTATCCAAACAGTTTTAAAGTCTATCTGCAGAGCTGGAATTACCAGTTTTACACGCCAGGGATAATTGTCATGCAGGGAAGAGGCAGAGAGCATAAAGTCACGAGTGTGAGGAAGAGGGCAGGCTTAAACAGTGTAGTAAGTTCCTGCGTGACACAGTGACACAGTAAGCAACATTTTTATGATGCCAAACTCTTTGTGTTGACTTAATGAAGCTCCTTCCAAGGTAAACAGAATACTGTGCTGAACATTTGCTATAGGCCCAAACAACAAGAACAGCTGATCACTTTCTGTGTAATAAAGGAAGCTGTTTTTCAGAACATGCTTCATTTTATCAAGGCTCTGCTTTAAATGACTGTGACAAAATGCATCTATCCTGATAACATGTCCTTGAAAATGAAAATAACTCCCAGACAGCTCCAGGGTCAATGCTCTGTGCTGTCACCCCATTGAAAGAGAGCAAAAGGGAACAAAACAAATATCTTAAGGGCATCGTTGATTATCAGCAAAGCTTATATTAAAGAAGTCTAAATGAATACATGTTGCAGGTTTGTTTTATTTTGGTTGATGCACAAATAAGAACATTGTTAGTGGTTCATGAATGATGCATCAACACTCGCAGCACCTGAGGTAAATGTTGGACTTGTGATCCAGTCCAAAATGGATTTTTTGGCACTCAGCTCTGGGAGAAGTGTAGCACTGAACACAACAGCTGGCAGTTCATGCCCCCTGCTATTTTCTCTCCAACACACCCTTAATTTCTTTTAGGCTCCCCCTCCCCTGCTTTCATGCTTGACTTGCAGCAGCTTTTGTGTTGGGGCCCAGTGGCTGGACTGTGCTGGAGGACTGCTGGAGGAGGCATCTTGGTATTGCCCACACAACTTTTAGTTGTGCAGTCAACACTTGAGGAACATGCCCTTTTCATCTTGAGGCCTGTCAGTCGTAACATCTGTCAAAAAAACCATGTGGCATTTTCCTCTTCCTGTCTACCCCCCATCAATCCAATTCATTCCTCTTGCTTGTTTATGTAAAGGTATCATCTTCCTTCTTAAACTATAACTTCACTCTAGCAGCTGGAAGTTAATCATCTTCTCAATGACTGTAATAAAACAAAAAAGCTGCTAAAACAAGTCAAATGTGTATCCAATCACTGCCCATCTTCTGTCCCACTCACAGTCTCAGGTCCCTACTAATTCCCCAGTGTAACGGCTTATACTGCAGATATGTGTGTATGAGAGGATAGCCTAAGGGGTACAAGGCTGGCCATCTACTCACTAGACCTCCTGCAATGCCTTCTACCAGCCTGAGTTAATATGCTAGACGTGAAATGGAGACTTTTACTCTTTAACATAAAATGAGTAAAAACAAGTCTTCAGTGCTAAAATTGTGTCATAAAAGAATCATTTCAACACAATTAAACTGCAAATATGTTTTTCATTTAGGTAATACAGCACCCTGCATTTGGACGTCATCCATCCACAGCGTTATGTTCCCTAGAAAAGCCATAATCTTGTTTGCAGTTTGGTTCCAGAGGGATGTAATTTTTAGGAGATAAGGTTGTTAGTGGTGACATTATATTATGCTAAAACCTAATAAAAGCCTAACATTTTTATGATCTCCCACCCTGCTGCCACATCTGTTAGGGCAACTGTAAATTAAACTCCCTAACTGATATATCTCAGTGGTTTACAGCTTTCTTTCAGGAAAGATCAATATAGTGGGAAGGAAAAGATGCTTTATAAATCAGCTGTATAAACCAGAGAATGGCAATAACACCTTGGTGTTTCTGAATGAGATTTCCCATCAGACATGCAAGACTGTGGTGTTTGAGCTAAATAGTAATGTCAAGATGTTATATCATGATCACAATGACAATTCATGCTATGGATTTATAATTATTAGCTTTGGACCTGCTGGTACATCATTTCTAATGACTGTTAAGTTTCTAGGATTTACCCTCTGGTAACTATAGATACCAAATTTCATGGCAAATTTATCTAAAACTTTAAATATCAACTTTCTGGTGTTGCTCGTTAAAAAGATACTGGATTGTCAAAGACACTGGGCTTCATCCTCTGGGGACCATGAATGTCTAAACAAAGCTCATCGCAATCCATCAAATAGTTGTTAATTTTAGTCTGGGCAAAAATGGTGGACCACCTGTCAGTCTTACTGGCATTACTTCCCCTAAAGCCAGGCCACCTGCATGATTTAAAAATGCATTTAAAAAAGACAACTACAAAGGACATGGGGGTACTGGGGGAGCTAGACAGCGGAAATGGCTGGGCGTTCTTCAGCCTGTCTGTATTAGGGAGCGTTAGAGTCAAATGAGACTGTAAAAATGCCAGTCTTAACAGGCAGCAGCAGGATGTGTGGCTATTAAAACTGAGCAACCAGGTACACACATGCAAAGCAGCGCACACACAGATGTACTGGTGCGCTGAAAACGAAGATTGCATGCAAATCGGCCGACGCATCGCTCTTTCTAATCATACTTACACTCGCTCCCTCCCGCAGCAGGCCATCCACGTGCTTTGTCCCCACAGCATTGTAGCTAATTCTGCCACTGAGAGCCAGAGCTGCACACTAAATCCTTACTAGATGGTGGAAATTGATTAGTGTGCAGAAGACTCCCTCATGTTAATGCTGTTAGAGCTCAATCAGCTAATTATAAAGCATGTGACAAATGTGTGTGTGCATGTGTGTGAGTGTGTGTGTATATGTTTAAACAGAAGACCGTGAATGGGTGGAAATGGCAAACTTTACATGTGCAGACATGTTGGTACACCTGCATGTAAACATGGGAAGGTTCAGAGGTAACATAATAGCAAATAAATTCCTTTGAGGGAGTATGGGAAGTTCAAAGTCAGGTTTTTTTTTCTTACTCCCTCCCCATTGCTTTCACTCCACTAATCATTTTTTCCCTTTTCTACATGTATGTCTAGCACACCTCATATCCCTGTTGCCTTAGCACAGACCTGGCTGTCCATCTCAAGTATTTTAAGCCAATCAGCCAGGCATTCCACAAA